>NW_006921781.1:923513-926833 GCF_000298275.1 Orycteropus afer afer
TTATCTTCTGTGTCTGTGTTAATTGGTTTCCCTTTTCTTTGTTGAAGAGGGTCTGTGCAATCCTTCTGCCTAGTCCGCCATCTTGCCCCGCCTCCAGTGGTAAATCTTTATGGAAGTAGATTGCCCCACCTTCCTTCCACTGAGTGGCTGGTGAGTTTGAACTGCCAACCTTCTGATTAGCAGTCAAATGCTATAGGCACTACATCACCAGAGCTCCTGTGTAACCTTAGTTCATCCGAATTCTAAGGGTGAGTTTTGGCGGGACAAAGGCAGGAATGAGAGCAAATGAGAAAGAAACAAACAACAGAACTCTTACTTTCTCAGAAATTTTCTTGCCAATCTCTGAAAATTTCTAGCCAGGATAATAAGACTAAGTTAGGTTTTCAGGTCCCTTTCATTCCAGTATTCCTTTCCCTAAATTGGGAGGAGAAATGTTCTGTAACATGAGTGGCATTCTCTGAATTCTTTGCCATCTTATTTTCAGAGAACAGCAGCCCTGGGTGCAATTGGTTAGTATACAGGCAGGGACTTCCTTTTGTATCAAGGTATGCAAGGACCCCTGGTGGCACCGTGGTCAAGTGCTCAGCTACTCACCTAAAGGTTGGCGGTTCGAACACACCAGCCACTCTGTGGGAGAACGATGTGGCAGTCTTCTTCCATAAAGGTTACAGCTTTGAAAACCCTATGGGGCAGTTCTACTCAGTCCTTCCAGGTTGCTATGAGACAGAATCAACCCAACAGCAATAGATTTTTTGGTGGGTTTCCACAAGCAATTCAGAAAGCCAGAAACCTGTCTTCCAAAAGTATCCACCAGGAAGTATCTGCTGAGATGACACAAAATGCACTCCTTCACCCCAGAAACCATTAATGGAGCTTTGCTTGTATGGTGGGACCAAGGCTGCAATATTGCAGCTGTGTGTGCATGCATATGTTTGTCTAAAAATTGAAGGGAGAGAACAAGCTTCAGAGAAAGGCCAGAAAGAAAGGAGACACAGTCAGTTAAGCAATGCTGGCACAATTAGGAACCAGGTAATGACTTCCATGGGGCTAATTTTAAATCATACCCCCCACACTAACTGTTGTGGATCTTGGCAATTAGTCCAGTCTCTTAATCGGTAAAATCTGCTTCCAATCTACTTTATATCTACCATACACACACACACACACATACATATAATGTTAGGTATTGTTGAGTCAGTTCTAACTCACAGAAACCCTGTGTACAACAGAATGAAACACTGCCCAGTCCTGCACCATCCTCACAATCCTTGCTATGCTTGAGCCCATTGTTGCAGCCACTGTGTCAATCCTTCTCACTGAGGGTCTTCACCTTTTAGGCTCACCCTCTACTTTACCAAACATGCTATCCTTCTCCAGGGAATGGTCCCTTCTAACAACATGACCAAAGTACAGGAGATGAAGCCTGGCCATTCCTGCTACTAAGGAGCATTCCGGCTATATTTCTTCCAGGACAGATTTGTTCATTTTTCTGCCAGCCCGTGGGATTTTCAATTGATGTGTGTGTGTGTGTGTGTGTGTGTATTTAAAAACCAAATCAAACCAGATGTTGTCAAATTGATTCTTACTTATGGTGACCCCATGTGTGTCAGGGTAGAACTGTGCTCCATAGGGTTTTCAATGGCTGATTTTTCAAAAGTAGACCAGCAGGCCTTTCTTCAGAGGCATCTCTGGATGGATTTGAACCACCAACCTTTCAGTTAGGAGCTATGAGCATAACCATTTGTGCCATGCATGGACTCGTATATATTTTAGGTAGCCCTTAAAAGGAAAATCAAGGTTTGAGAAAATAAGTACTCCATGGCTATGTTATTAAACAAAGATAATGTTTCATGATAGGTACACACTTCTTAGTAAAAACAAATTAAGCTGCTGAGGAATTTTCCTGTCCTATGTGGAAATGCACCCAAAGGGTAATAAGCCATGAGCAAATCCAATAACTGTAATAATTGAATAATAAATAAGCACTGAGTAAGGACAGACGTGTGAGAGAGCAGTGTCAGCCGGCTGGAGCAACAGCTCGCCAGCGCAGCACCAAGGCACCCAGAGACAGATCAGAGGAAACATTAGGATAACCCTCTATAGATTTCCTGACCTTGGCATTTGTCCAGGACATGTGGCCACAAACTAACAGACTCCTGGATACACACCTAGCACACACTCCCACCTGGTGCAGCCCCAAACAAGCCGACTAACACGGTGGTTGTTTTGTGTGTGTGTAAGACAGACCTTGGCAGCTGCAGCACAATTGCTTTGAGTACTTAGGCAAAATTGGATGGAATCTGACTTCAGCATTAATCAGCTTCTTCACTAAGAAAAAAAGAAAACATGTGTGGTAGAGGGTGGGAATCAAGTGATTGAGTACAGAGTTACACAAAGCATAGCTCACTCCTTGAAACATGTTTCTCCTTTTTGACTCCTGACAGATTTGGCCCAATGATTTGGGGAATGTCTGGCAGGGGAGGGTCAAGCTCCTTCACTGAAGAAAGAACATGGGCAAACCATGAGTAAGGCTGGTGTGTGTGATGAAATGCATGGCTCACACAGCTTGGGGAAGGGTTCCAGAAGTGGGTGCTACCTACTTACGGGGGCCTCCTCCATGTCCCAGGAGCTTCCTTCAAGGATGCTGTGGTTACCTTGAGTAGACATCATCAAAGATTGCCTCTAGCCATGCTCTCTTGGGTTCTGGGGGAAGACAAGTGGTATAATGCTAGTAAATTATTGTCCATTCTATTAATGTTATGAGTATGCCCTTTAAAGTAGTGACAGAATACTAGAATGTCATTTAGAAATGGAATATATAGACCCTATTTCAGTCCACAGTGTAAAGCCAAACCAAGAAAAACAGTTTTATGGCCACACATATGTTCCTCTAATGCTTGTGTGTTTCACACACTTAGCATAGTATCCTGTCCACCAGGCTGTTGGTAAATGTTGCTGAAGATTTTAAGGAAGGAAGAAGAGGTGGGGGAGTAGGGTAAGAGGAAAGAGAAAGGACAGCAGCAGAAGAAAAAGGTGGTGATGTTGTTGATGATTATACACTGGAATCATTTAATGTGATGTTGCCTATAAAAGGGATGGATTAAAAGTTCTATCCTATTCCCTGTAACCTATTAAAAATCACTTCACATTCCTGTTTAGCTCAAAATTGTGTAAATAAGAGTATTATACTTCTCAGTGTTATGTATATAATGGTATGTATATATCAACATTTATTTACTGATTTCTTGAGTCCATTTGATAGATTGTGAGTGGGAAGATGGAGCCTATTCTTCTATCAGACAGTGTCTTTTTTTTTTTTT
>NW_006921781.1:928068-950995 GCF_000298275.1 Orycteropus afer afer
GTTTTGTATAGTATGTTATGCCAATTGAGCTTGATGTCCCCTGCGACTATGGTCCCAAGCCTGCAGGTTCAACTACTCGGTCCCTCTGGGTAGCTGTCTGTGACCAAGCAGTGACCACAACCTTGCCCCTTGTCAGCTCTACTATACACCTGGGAATTCTGATCATTCACATAAACTTATAGAACCATTGTCAGACGGTGTCTTAATGGTAGAATGCAAAGAGAAATTGATTGGGCATAATTCCAGATGGCCAACCCCCTAATGACAATAACATTGGGGATTTAGGAGTCCCTGGCTGGTACAAACAGTTCAAATGTACCCAGAGGCACCTCAGAAGATAGGCCTGGCAAGCTGCTTCCTAAAGGGCACAGCCTTGAAAACCCTATGGAGGTTTTCTACTCTGCACACACGGGGTCAGTTGGAATTGACTTGACAGCAACTAACGATAACAACCAATCCCTGATTCAGAACAAGTCCTTGGACTTCATTGCTAATCTTACCTTTTCTACTGGAGGTTGTGGGGAGTAAGAAAAAATCAAAGTGGTGCTGTCTGGGATGTCAGAGGCAACTCCCTTCTTAAAAAGGCTAAATCATATGTATCCATTTAAAGAAGTTGATTCCAAATCATGATGACCAAACCTGACTTTACTTTTGGTTTTCTTAAAGAGCTACAGTGTATGATAGGTATTCATATATTACTACCCACCATCTGTCTGTCACTTTGTCATACTGTGGTAGTTTGCATGTTGATGCCAGAAGTTACTTCACCAGTAATTCAAATACCAGCAGGGTCACTCATGGTGGACAGGTTACAGTGGTGCTTCCAGATTAAGACAGACTAGGAGAACAAAAGTGACTAACCTCTGAAAATCAGCCATTGACAACCTTATGAATCACAACAGAATATTATCTTATATAGTGTTGGAAGATGAAGCTCCTAGGTTGGAAGACACTCAAAGGACATAGTGGCCACAACAAAGAGCTTGAGCATACACTTGGTCATGAAGCAGACACAAGACTGAGCAACATTTCATTGTGTTGTACACAGGATCACCATGAATTAGAGCCGACTTGATAGCAACTAACAACAACCACAACCAACACAACAGCATAGTACTACAACATAAGTCAGGAGAAGGTAAAGGCACAGGAAAAGATGCAAAGAACGTTTAACAGGACCTCTGTGATGGTAGACATGTGGCAACAGAAGAATCTCTTTCTACATTGGTGCCTGAGAACAGGGGAGGGGAAAGAGATTGCCAGAATGCTGATTGCCTGGGCGGCGGTACCCAATCTGACATTGTAGTTATATAGAAGGTATGTTGGCCTTCCAACACTCAACCTCTTCCCTACATCCTGAGTTACTATTTGCTACTTTAAGAAATAGCATGACTTTTTTGGCCTTCCACTTTGTGCTTCAGGATCTAGAAGTCTGAGACTACAAGTAGTCTTAACATTTGTCCAGTCAGTAGACCAAATCTCTGATTACAAGCCAGCAGTCCAAGAGAAACAGGGTAATGAGATTATTGCTGACATTTCTGCAGTGTCCAAGCTGAAAAAGCGCTGCCTGTTTTCTAGATTATCTTTGCTGGGAGCACTCAGGGTGAAATGTCCCAGTGTTATCAAGAAATAGCATCATTTCAAACCCTGCCATTACACACACTAAAACATCTAATCTCAAGGTCGGTAAAGAGGAAGAGAAAAATGAACCCTCCTTACTGCAACACACACACACACACACACAGCAAGGCTTCTCTTGCTACCTTTGTTTATATTCCTGACTTTTGGGTGTTTTTTTTTTTTTTTTTACCATAACTGCCAGAGCCTTCTCAATGAATTTCTGATAACAAACCCTCAAAGAAATATTGTCTTTATGATAATGTGCGTGCTAGGGCCTCTTATAGAATTAAATGGCTGCTATTAGCTAATGATAATGTGTGATCTAGCTCTTTAGAAAGAGCTATAGGTGTTTGTGTCTTTTTGTTGTTGTTACTACAGAGAGAGAGAGCGATCAGAGAGGTTACCATCAACCTTGCTGTTAAAATACCAGTGACAGAGATACTACAGAGAACAATTTTCCTCCTCAGATGTCCTCATTGGCCTTCAGAATACACGGTATCCACCCTTCTATCCTGTGGTGGACAGACAATACTGCAAAGAATATCTATGAAGGCACTTCCCCCTTATGTTTTTGGTTATGCAAGCAATAGTACATTCAATATAGAAAATATGGATGAGTAAAAATATAACCAATCAAAATTCTTCTACCCAGAGAAAATCAATGTAAGTATTGTGGTGCATACCATCAAGACTTTGTGTGTGTGTATGTGTTTTACAAAAATTGAACTAATCCTATAAATAATATTTTGTGACCTTCTTTCCCCCTTACTAGGCCATTAATTTTTGTCTATGTGTATATAGTAAATATTCATTATATATATACATACATCACATCATCATTTCATTGCTTTTAATGGTGACATTATATATATATATATATGCTGTTGTTGTTATGTGCTGTTGAGTCGGACCGCGACTCATAGAGACCCCCTCCTTGGGTTTCTGAGGCACTATCACTATGGAAGTAGATTGTCCCATCTTCCTTCTGAGGAGTGGCTGGTGGGTTTGAACCGCCAGTCTTCTGGTTAGCAGTCAAGTGCCTTAGGCACTACACTACCAGAGCTCATATATATATATATATATATATATATATATATATATATACACACACACACACACACACACACATACACATACATACATTACATATACATATATATATATGTATACATATACATATATGTATTCTTAAAATAGACTATAATTCACTAATTCAGTCTTGTATATTTTTGGACATTTAGATTGCTTATAACTTTTTATCTTTTTTTTTTTTTAACTTTTACTTTTAAAGCACTATCCTAATGAGTATCCTTCTACATATATTTTGCATACCTATATGTTTGTTAGGGCAGGGGACAGCCCCCAGGTGTCAGGAAGCAGCGGCAGACAGGGCCAGCAGGAACAGATAGGGGAAGCCCAGGAAGTTAGCGGAGCAGTTGGAACAGCTAAGGGAAATGAACTTGTCTGTGAGCTTATCACACTGCAGTGGCTTGCGTGTTGCTGTGAGGCTGGAGGCTGTGCCAGCAGGGATGCCCGTGGTGGATCAGTTTTGGTGGAGCTTCCAGACTGAGACAGACTTTGAAGAAGGAAGAGGCCATCCACTTCTCAAAGAATTGGCTAGTGAAAATCTTATGAATAGTACTAAAATAGTCTGATATATTATTGGAAAAATTTATGAATAGCCCTGAATCATAGTCTGATACAGTGCCAGAAGATGAGCCCCCCAGGTCAGAAAGCATTCAAAGTATGACTGGGAAAGAAGTGCCTCATCAGAGTAGAGCCTACCTTAATGATATGGATAAAGTAGACTTTCAGGGCCTCCATTTTCTGAAGTGGCATGACTTGAGATGAAATAGCTGCAAACATCCATTGATAATTGGAACATGGATTGTATGAAGTATGAATCTAGGGAAATTGGAAGTTGTCAAAAACAAAATGCATAAAGATTGATATCCTAGGCATTAGTGAGCTGAAATGGACTGGTTTTGGCCATTTTGAATTAAATAATCATATGATCCCCTAGGTCACAAATGACAAATTGAAGAGGAATGGCTTGGCATTTATTGTCACAAAGTATGTTTCAAGATCTATCCTGAAGTACAATGTTGTCAGTGATAGAATAATATCCATATGCCTACAAGAAAAGCCAGTTAATACTACTATTATTCAAATTTATGCACCAAGCACCAAAGCCAAAGATGAGAAAATTGAAGATTTTTACCAACTTTTACAGTCTGAAATTAACTGAACATGCAATCAGGGTGTGCTGATTATCACTGATGACTGGAATGCAAAAGTTGGAAACAAAGAAGAAGCACCAGTAGTTGGAAAACTTAGCCTTGGAGATAGAAATAATGCTGGAGATCGCATGATAGAATTTTGCAAGACTAATGACTTATTCATTGCAAATACTTTTTTTCAATAACACATACAGTGGCTATACACATGGACTTCACCAGATGGAGTACACAGGAATCAGATTGACTACATTTGTGTCAAGAGATGATGGAGAAGCTCAATATCTTCAGCCAAAACAAGGCCAGGAGCTGATTGTGGAACAGGCCATCAACTGCTCATTTGCAAGTTCAAGTTGAAGTTGAAGACAATTAAAACAAGTACATGAGAGCCAAAATATGACCTTTATTATATTCCTCCTGAATTTAGAGACCATCTAATGAAAAGATTTGACACATTGAACACCAATGACCAAAAAACAGAGGAATTGTGGGATGACATCAAGAACATCATCCATGAAGAAAGAAAAAGGTCATTAAAATGACAGGAAAAGAAGAAAAGACCAAATGGATGTCAGAAGAGACTCTGCAACTTGCTCTTGAATGGAGAGTAACTAAAGCAAATGGAAGAAATGACAAGATAAAAGAGTTGAACAGAATATTTCAAGGAGCAGCTTCAGAAGACAAAGTCAATTATTATAATGAAATATAAAAAGACCTGGAGCTAGAAAACCAAAAAGGAAGAACATGCTCCACATTTCTCAAGCTGAAAGAACTCAAAAGGAAAGTTAAGCCTCAAGTTGCAAGATTGAAAGATTCTATGGGTAATACATTTAATGATGCAGGAAACATCAAAAGTAGATGGAAGGAATACACAGAGTCACTGTACCAAAAAGAATTGATTGATGTTCATCCATTTCAGGAGGTGGCATATGATCAAGAATCAATGGTACTGAAGTCAAAGCTGCACTGAAGGAAGTGGTGAAAAACAAGGCTCCAGGAATTGATGGGATACCCATTGAGATGTTTCAACAAACGGACGCCACACTAGAGTCACTCACTCGGCTATGCCAGGAGATTTGGAAGACAACTACCTGGCCAATTGACTGACAGAGATCCATATTTGTACCCATTCCAAAGAAAGGTTATCCCACAGAATGTGGAAATTATAGAAAAATATCATTAATATCACATGCAAGTAAAATCTTACTAAAGATAATTTAAAAATGGTAGCAGCAGTATATTGACAGAGAACTTCCAGAAATGAAAACCGGATTTAGAAGAGGACATGGAATGAGGAATATCATTTCTGATGTCAGATGGATCTTGGCTCAAAGCAAAGAATACCAGAAAGATGTTTACTTGTGTTTTATTTACTATGCAAAAGCTTTCGATTGTGTGGATCATAACTAATTATGGATAACATTGAGAAGAATGGGAATTCCAGAACACTTAATTGTGCTCATGAGGAACTTGTACATAGACCAGGAGGCTGTTGTTCGAACAGAACAAGGGGACACTGCATAGTTTAAAATCAAGAAGGGAGTTTGTCAGGGTTGTATCCTTTCACCATACTTATTCAATCTGTATGCTGAACAAATATTCTGAGAAACTGGGCTATATGGAGAAGAACATGGCATCAAGATTGGAAGAAGACTCATTAACAACCTGTGTTATGAAGATGACAAAATTTTGCTTGCTAAAAGTGAGGATGACTCAAAACACTTACTAATGAAGATTGAAGACTACAATGTGCAGTATGGATTACACCTCAGTATAAAGAAAACAAAATCCCTCATAACGGGACTGATAAGCAGCATGATGATACATGAAGAAAATATTCAAGTTATCAAAGATTCATATTACTTCATTCTACAATCAACAACAATGGAAACAACAGTCAAGATATCAGACATTGTATAGCATTGGACAAATCCGCTCTGAAGGACATCTTTTAAGTGCTGAAGAGCAAAGATGTTTCCTTGAAGACTAAGGTGCACTTGACACAACCCATGGTACTTTTAATTACCTCATATGCATGCATGGAAGAGCTGGACAATGAAAAAGGAAGACTGAAGGAGAATCGATGCTTTTGAGTTGTGGTGTTGGTGAAGAATGCTGAAAGTATCATGGTCTGCTAAAAGAACTAACAAATCTGTCCTGGAAGAAGTGCAGCTGGAATGCTCCTTGGAAGTGAGGATGGCCAAACTTCATCTCATCTACTTTGGTCATATTGTAAGAAGGGACCATTCCCTGGAGAAGGATATCATGCTTGGCAAAGTGGAGGGACAATGAAAAAACGGAAGGTCCTAAACGAGATGGATTGACACAGTGGCTGCAACAATGGGCTCAGGTATAGCAAGGATCATGGGGCTGGCACAGGGCCAGGCAGTGTCTCGTTCTGCTGTACATGAGTTCATTATGAGTTGGAGATGACTTGACGGCACCTAACAACCACAACGTATGTTTGTTTCCTTATGGTAAATTCCTTAAAGTACAATCACTAGATCAAAGTGCATAAACACTTTTGAGGTATTTGCTACAAATTGCCAAACTGTACTTCAGGAATACTGCAGTGATTTACACTTTTAGCAACAATGTGTAAGAGCCCATTTCTCAAGACCTATGAGAGGCACCTTTTAAAATCCTATGTATCATCTTTACCCTTGATATCCCAGCCAGGACAGCAAGTGACAGAAAAAGCTCTGTACCACTCTTGGGCACCAAACAAAGATGGGCAGGCAGCCGTAATTGGAAGAATAACCAAAATAGCCTGACAGGAAATAATGAAATTTTATGTGTGTGTGTGAGAGAGAGAGAAGAGCGAGGTGTCATCCCCAGAGACAGGCAGCTGAGTTCTCTCCTTCCTTCCATTCTCTGTACCAAAAGCAGCAATACCTGTGCTTATACAGTGTCACTCTTTTACATTTCCAATGTTGTTCTACCGTCACTCCAATGCACTTGCAAAGGTTTTTATTACCTCAGATAGTAACTCAGTACCCTTTACACAATAATTGCTATTCTCCCCTCCTCCCAGAGCCTGGTAACTGCTAATAAATTTTGGTCTCTATGCTTTTGCCTATTTTAGATATTACTTATAATGAGATCATATGATATTTTGACCTTTTGTGACAAACTTATTTCACTCAATATAATGTTATCAAGGTTCACCATGTCATAGGATGCATCAGAGCTTCATTTCTTTTTATGGCTGAGTAATATTCCATTATATGGATATACCTAATGTTGTTTATCCATTCATTTGTCAACAGACGCTTGAGTTCTTTCCACTGTTTGACTCTTGTGAATAATGCTGCAATGAACATTGGTATAAAAGTATCTGTTTGAGTCCCTGCTTTCAGTTGTTTTGGGTTTAAAACTATGAGTGGAATTGCTAGGTCTTGGTAATTCTCTGTTTAACTTTTTGAGGAATTGCCAAACTTTTCCACTTTGGTTGCACCATTTTATATTCCCACCAGCAATGCTCAAGAGTTCCAATTTCTCCACATCACACCAATGTTATAACAAATGTTTTCCATTTTTCTAATAATAGCCATACTAGTGCATGTGATGTGCTATTCATGTGCTTTTACCTAGATTACTGTAGCAGACCTCCCCAGCCATCACATTCAGGGTAGATATGATTATCTGCTTCACTATGGATAAGAACCCTTGCTGAAATGGCAGGACAGAAGGTTGAACCTCTGGCCCAAGTCTACACTTCCTTGTAATAGTTTACTCTTTCAGTTAATATGTAAGAGGCTGGAATAAATATAGATTACACCCAAGATTTGTGGTAGAAATTGCCTTTCTGACATAATTCCTGATATCAAGTTTTGATGCCTTTTGTTTTATTTCCTCCTGAAGAAGGGTATTGCTATCCCTCTGTCAATTTGCAGCACTCTGGTGGGTTTGTGCATTATTGTGATATTGGCCGGGACCTGAGGTAGGCAGGCCTGGAGCTTGGAGGCTTGGAGGCTGCTTTTCACTTGGGGGTGGCTCTTTATTAAGGCTGGAGCCCGAGGTAGGTGGGGTTGGGGCTCAGGGGCTGCTTTTTGCTTGGGGGCAGCTCTATATTAAAGCCAGGGCCTGAGGTAGGCAGGTCTGGGCCTGAGGTAGGTGGGCCCAGGGCTTGTGGGCTCCTTTTCCCTTGGGGACAGCTATAGTTTAAGACCAGGGCCCAAGATAGGTGGGCTAGGGGTTGGGGGCTGTTTTTCCCTTGGGGGTGGCTCTTTATTAAGGCCAGGGCCTGAGGTAGGCAGGCTGGGTCTTGGGAGCTGCTTTTCACTTGTGGGCAGCTCTAATTTAAGGTCGTTGCCCAAGGTAGGCAGGTGCAGAAGGGTTAGGAACAGTTTGTTGTCTTGTGGGGCTTACATGTTGTTGTGAGGCTGAAGGCTATGGCACTATGTTTCAGAATGCCAGCAGGGTTATGCATGGTGGACAGGTTTCAGCAGAGCTTCCGGGCTAAGACAAACTCAGAAGAAGGAAGAGGCTATCCACTTCCCAAAGAATTGGCCAGTGAAAACCTTACGAATAGCAGTGAAACACTGTCTGATATATTACTGGAAAACTTTATGAATAGCCAACATAGTGCCAGAAGATGAGCCCATCAGGTGAGAAGGTACACAAAATGTGACTGGGGAAGAGCTACTCCTCCAAGTAGAGACAACCCTTCAAGACCTCCATTAGCTGATGTGGCTTGACTCCAAATGAGTAGAAACAGAGGCAAACATCCTTTAATAATTGGAACATGGAATGTATGAAGTATGAATCTAAGAAAATTGGAAGTTGTCAAAAATGAAATGGAATATCCTAAGCATTAGTGAGCTGAAATGGACTTGTTTTGGCCATTTTGAATCAGACAACCATATGATCTACTATGCTGGGAATGACAATTTGAAGAGGAATGGCATGGCATTCACCGTCATAAGGAGTGCTTCAAGATTTGTTCTGAAGTACAATGCTGTCAGTGATAGGATAATATCCATATGCCTACAAGGAAAACCAGTTAACACTACTATTATTCAAATTTATGCATCAACCACCAAAGCCAAAGATGAGGAAATTGAAGATTTCTACCAACTTCTGAAGTCTGAAGTTGAACAAACATGCAATTAAGATGTGTTGATTATCACTGATGACTGGCATGCAAAAGCTGGAAACAAAGAAGAGTTACCAGTGGTTGGAAAATACAGCCTTGGTGACAGAATAGCTCTGGAAATTGCATGATCGAATTTTGCAAGACCAACGGCTCATTCATTGCAAATTCCTTTTTTCAACAACATAAGCGATTACTATACACATGGACTTCACCAGATGGAATACATAGGAAACAGATTGACTACATCTGTGGCAAGAGGGAACAGAGAAGTTCAATATCTTCAACCAAAACAAGGCCAAGAGCTGACTGTGAAACAGACCATCAACTACTCATGTGCACATTCAACTTGAAGTTGAAGACAATTAAAACAAGTCCATGAGAGCCAAAATATGACCTTGATAATATGTCTCCTGAATTTAGAGACCATCTAAAGAATAGATTTGATGCACTGACCACCAATGACTGAAAACCAGAGAAATTGTGGGATGACATCAAGAACATCATCCATGAAGAAAGCAAGAGGTCATTAAAAAGATGAGAAAAGAAGAAAAGACCAAAATGGATGTCAGAAAAGACTCTGAAACTTGCCCTTGAGCAGAGAGTAGCTAAAGCAAATGGAAGAAATAACAAGATAAAAGAGTTAAACAGAAGATTTCAAAGAGCAGCTCAAGAAGACAAAGCCAATTACTATAATGAAATATGCAAAGGCATGGAGTTAGAAAACCAAAAGGGAAGAACACACTCAGCATTTCTCAACCTGAAAGAACTGAGGAGAAAATGTAAGCCTTGAGTTGCAGTATTGAAACATGGGCAAAATACTGAATGATGCACAAAGCATCAAAAGAAGATGGAAGGAATACACAGGGTCACTGTACCAAAAAGAATTGGTTGATGTTCATCCATTTCAGGAGGTGGCATATGATCAAGAACCAATAATATTGAAGGATGAAGTCAAAGCTGCACTGAAGGAATTGTCAAAGAACAAGGCTCCAGGAATTAACAGAATACCCACTGAGATGTTTCAACAAATGATGCCATGCTGGAAGCATTCATTTGGCTATGCCAAGAGATTTCAAAGATAGCTACATGGCCAAATTACTGGAAGAGATCCATATTTGTAGCCATTCCAAAGAAAGGTGATCCCACAGAATGTGGAAATTATCGAACAATATCATTAATATCACATGCAAGTAAAATCTTACTGAAGATAATTAAAAAATGGTTGTAGCAGTATATTAACAGAGAACTTCCAGAAATGCAAACTGAATTCAGAAGAGGATGTGGAACAAGGGGTATCATTGCTGATGTCAGATGGATCTTAGCTGAAGCAAAGAATACCAGAAAGATGTTTACTTATGTTTTTCTACTGTGCAAAAGCATTTGGTTGTGTGGATCATGACAAATTATGGATACACTGAAAACAATGGGAATTCCATAACACTTGATTGTACTCATGAGGAACCTGTACATAGATCAGGAAGCTGTCATTTGAACAGAACAGGGGGATACTGCATGGTTCAAAATCAAAGGTGAGTTCATCAAGGTTGTATTCTTTCACCATACTTATTCAGCTTGTATGCTGAGCAAATAATCCAAAAAGCTGGATTATAGGAAGGAGAACGTGGCATCAGGTTTGGAGGAAGGCTCATTAACAATCTGCGATACATAGATGACTCAACTTTGCTTGCTGAATGTGAGGATGACTTGAAGCACTTACTGATGAAGATTAAAGACTGCAGTCTGCAGTATGGATTACACCTCAGTATAAAGAGAACAAAAATCCTCACAACTTGTTCAACAAATAGCCTCAGGGTGGACGGAGAAAATATTGAAGTTGTCAAAAGTTTCATATTACTTGGTTCTAAATCAACACCAATGGAAGCAGCAATCAAGACATCAGATGACGTATTGCATTGGGCAAATCTGCTGCAAAAGACCTCCTTCAAGTGATGAAGAGCAAAGATGTCTCCTTGAAGACTAAGGTGCATCTAACCCAAGCCATGGTATTTTCAATCACCTCATATGCATGAAAGCTGCACAATGAATAAGGAAGACTGAAGAAGAGTTGGTGCTTTTGAGTTGTGGTGTTGGAGAAGAATGTTAAGAGTATGATGGTCTGCTAAAATAACTAACAAATCTGTCCTGGAGGAAGTGCAGCCAGAATGCTCCTTGGAAGCAAGAATGACCAGACTTCATCTCACCTACTTTAGTCATGTTGTCAGAGGAACCATTCCCTGGAGAAGGATATCATGCTTGGTAAAGTGGAGGGTCAACAAAGAAGGGGAAGGCCCTCAACAAGATGGATTGACACAGTGGTTGCAATGATGGGCTCAGATATAGCTATGATTGTGAGGCTGGCACAGGACCAGACAGAGTTTGACTCCACTGCACCTAACAACACAACAGCATGATACTTGAATCTATGCCACTGGTATTTCAAATACTAGCAGGGTCACTCATGATGGACAGGTTTCAGCAGAGCTTCCAGACTAAGACAAAATAGAAAGAAAAATCTGGCTAACTACTTCAAAAAATTAGGCAATGAAAAGCTTATGGATCTCAACAGAAGTCACTTGTGCTGGACACATTATCAGGAAGGATCAATCACTGGAGACGGACATCAAGTTTGGTGAAGTAGAGGACTGATGAGGATATGGCAGATCATGGTGAAATGGACTGACACATTAACCACAATGACGGAGTCAACTATGCTGGAGATTGTGTGAATAATTTAGGCCAGGACAACATTTGTCATGGTCACCTGACTTGTCAGCAGCTCATAGCCTAAGGATGACCATTGTTTGCACAGCCGTATAAGAGGCCCATTGGCCAATTTATAATTTCTGGTCATGTTTTCTACCTTATCTAGTCTCACTTTCAAATCCAGGAAGTAAGCACAGGTGAACTCCATTTTTCCCCAGTTTTCAGAGGACATGCTCAAACAACAATGATAATGATTTTCCAGGAGCTGTGTCAAATTCACAGCTCAGTGCTGGGAGGTTGGCATGATTTTCCTGTTCACAGAAGAGGAAGCTAACAGCAGAGATGCTGGACAATCTGCCTCTGGCCTTGTAAATGTGACTCCAACTAAACAGTAACCAGTTGCCGTCAAGTTGATTTCAAGTCACAGCAGCCCCATGTGTGTCAGAGCTGGGGCTCCACAGGGTTTTCAATGGCTGACTTTTCAGAAACAGATCACCAGACCTCTCTCCTGAGGTGTCTCTGGGTGGATTATGAACTGTCAATCTTGGTTAGTAGCCATTTACATCACCCAGGGACTCCTAACTCAATAGTACAATCAGCTTTAAGTGTCAAGCTTGGGAATCAGATTCAGGTTTGCCTGACGTGCCTGACTCCAGAGCTTTTAACCTCTATGACATCCTGCCTTGTTTTAAAGGTGAATTGGCCTTTGAAAAACCTTTTCAACTGGGCATAAGTAAAGGCATGAGAAATTCTCTTGAGGAGAGCTCTAAATCCTTTCTACTCTGAACAGGTAAAAACCATCCAAAGACTGGTGTTTCAGGTTCTGAACACACTAACTGAAGTTTGGACGGGGAAAAAGTCTTGCCGTGCTCCAGCCTATCACAGCTCTCAGTTTCTCCAGTTTGCAAATTACTTAGATGCTCAACATCTGCACACGGATTGCTCTATAGCGCTGTCTGCATCTCCAGCTCTGATCTTGCTCTAAGACCTGTTGCATGCAGAGCTGGGCCTCAGCCCTGCTTACAAAGTCCCAGATTCAGCTCTTCTTGGGCTGCCTTGGGCTGCCTCTCACCTCTGGGTGAGCCTATCTCGAGCACACTCCCCAAACCCTAGTGTGCTCTTTCTCTCCTCTCTGTCACATTCTCCTTCCTTCTTTGGGAGGTAAAAGATTTGGAGACAAGAGGCAAGGGGAGGAGGATCAGTGCTATTCCTTCCCTCCCTTCTACCCTCTTGAGTCCAGACACAGAAAAAGTGAATAATAATCTATTCAACCGTATGAACAGACGCTGTAGCAACTGCTACACAAAACATCAATGTGTTCTAACACTCAAGGGGATAAAGCACTAAGAAAACCTTGTCCACCGCTGTTTGAAGTGTGCAAGGGGAAATGACTACATGACAAGAGGCACTGAGCTCTTATTTGGTAGTTGGCCAATTATAATAAATACCATTTGCCTTTTTCATTTTGAACCCTTTAAGTCTTATGAAAGTGTATTCTTCCTGAAAATATTTGGTATTTTATAATACTCATTTCTATTTTACTAGGAAAGATACATGAAATTTTTCTGTCTCTTTATTTGTACTGGTTTTCCCTTCCCCCATCTGTACGACACCAGAAATGACTGCTGTTGCCTTGGCAACGTGACAGAATAAACTTGTTGCTTTTGGACCATCTGTACCAACCTGGGCTATGTGGAGGCTGTTTGTTTCCTTTTCCTGTTTGTCATCCACTAAAAGTGAGACTTCCGTCATTCAGTCATTCAGATGCTAACCCTCCCTAACAGTGAGATGCCAGCTAACAGAACTTCTTATACCCACCTCAGAGTTGGAAGGCCAGCCCCATTTCATTCCTTTGGATTTAGGTCTTTTCCCATAAGACTTCTGGCAAAATACATGTCTGTTACTAGGCAGAGAGGACTCATCAGCATGTTACAATCCAATGGGATTAGTCCATTTTATTGTAGAAAAAGAGTCCAAGGGCTGAAACAACCAACACACACACACACACACACACACAAGCAATAACAACATTAAAAAAAAATCACATGATTTTTCCCTGACTATAGATAAATCTTTAGTAATTTTACTGATTTCTCCTTCTCTCTTCCCTCTTTATCCCATTTATTCCAAAACGGATAAATATGACAAGGAAGATCATGTGTTCCTTAAAACACATTTAGAAAATACAAAATGATATTTAAAAAATTATAGCAATCCTGCTAACCAGAGATAATTGCTGCTATTATTTTTGTATATATTTTTTTATTTTGTACTTTACATGTCTTTTAAAAATAATAAGACGGATTTTTTTTAAATACAATTTTATATACTTAATTTGCTAATTTAGTATATGGTGGGCATTTTTGCATGTTATAAATAATACATGAAATAGGATTTCTATTTTTCTTGTTCCCCTACCCACTGCCTCATCCCTCTCTTTCTTTGCAATGTCCTTATTATGTATTTAAGAAATGGAGTCATTTTTCTTGTAGAATTTTCTAGGATCTGGATTTTGTTAGTTGGAATCTCATGTTGTCATTTACCATGTTCTTCTGTCCCCTATATTTTCTACAAAATGGTAGCTACTCTAGAGATTTAATCAGATTCACATTTGTTCTTTTGGCAAGAGAACTCACAAGAGGTGATGGAACTTCCAGGAGATACAGAACACCTGGTTATCTCTCTTTCTGGGATGTCTGCAGCCACTGATTATCATTGCTCGTATCAAAACCAAACCAAACTCACTGCCATCGAGTTGAAGTCCACCATTGAGTTTCCAAGACTGTCAATCTTTACAGAAGCAGACTGCTACATCTTTCTCCCACAGAGTAGCTAATGGGTTTGAACCACCAACCTTTTGGTTAGCAGCTAAATGCTTTAACTATTGCACCATCAGGGCTCCTTCCTTTGATGATATCAAAGCAAACCTACTGCCATCTAGTTGATTCCAACTCATAGCAACTCTATAGGACTGGGTAGAATTTACTCATATGGTTTCCAAGCCTGTAAATCTTTATGAAAGAAGACTGGCTCATCTTCTTCCCACATAATGGCTGGTGTGTTTGAACCTTCACATTTTGCCTAGCAGCCCAATGCTTTAACCACTGTACTTTTCATTTGATGATGTTGTTGTAGTTGTTGTTATTTGCCATCGAGTCGGCCCCGACTCATAGTGACCCCTCCTTGGGTTTCCGAGGCAGTATCACTATGGAAGTAGGAATGCCCAACCTTCCTTCCAGGAGTGGCTGGTGGGTTTGAACCGCCAGCCTTCTGGTTAGCAGTCCAGTGCCTTAGCCACTATGCTACCAGAGCTCCTTCATTTGATGACAGAGACTTAAAAATCACACCTTATGACTTTTATAACATTCTAATTGTTACAAGTGAGTCACTATGTCTCGCCTATATTCAAGGGTGGTGGGAATTAGTCTACACCTGCTAGAAGGAGGAGTCTTAAAGAATTTGTAGGCATATTTTTAAAGCTATCACAGTCTATCTTCTGGCTACAGCTAAGTTACAAACTATACTTACCCTTTCCAAAGATTCTCTTGAAATTTCATCCCATTACAGCATCAACTTGGAGTCCAGGAACTTGTTACTTAAATCCATTCCAAGGACTCCTCAGGTGAGGTGTTCTGGCTCCGGTTCCTTAAATACAGTTCGTGTAGATGTGAAGATCTGTGATCAAAAGAGACAACTATTTGCCACTCTCTTCCCCCACCATACACACATACTACTTAACATGTAAGGATGGGGCAAGCATAGGATAATCACTATAGACTCTCCCATTCATAACAAGAAAACAAGAGACTCACATGCTATGAGTACCTGAGCTACAGAAATTCTAAACTCCATAAGGACAAATGTTGAAAGTTCATTGTTTAGAACTCAAGGTCTGAGAACGAATCTCCAGAGCTCTTGGCTCCACTCTATGAGTTCTTGGTTGCAGTATCTAGATCATCCTTCTGTCTTCCTGAGGGGTAGCCTATGTTTTCTGATGAATAGTTTTTTCAGATTGCTTCCCATCTTTAAAATGTTGGAGGTTCAAAGCCTTGTTCTCATTTCATTCTGCCCTTTTCAGTTCAAGCTGTGATATTTCTGCCAATTTGGTTCTCTTAAAAACTTTATGGGTCTCCTATGATTCTTATTGGAGCTCACTCATTTAGACAAAGTCACACTTACAAATTCCTTCAAAAGTAGTCTTTTTCTACTTTGAGCTTCTTACTAAAGTTTTTTTTTTTTTTTTTTTGCAGACACGTTGCACTTTCTTTAACACTTTTAAGGTACTTCCAGCTACTGTCCACTGCCCAGTTTCAAAGCCACACTTAAATTTTGGATTTTTGTTATAGTAGCACTCCACTCCTAATACTTAATTTTGTACTAGCTATCTATTGCTGCACATCAAATTTCCCTTAAAGTTTTATTACTTAAACTAATACTATAAATTTATTATTTCACAATTTCTGTAGGTTAGGAGTTTGAGAGCAGTTTAGCTGGGTGTTTCTGCAGGAGGTTTCTCATGAATTTATAGCAAAGGATTCAGCCAGGGCTGCAGTCATCTGAAGGCTTGACCAAGTCTGAGGTATCTGCTTCCAAGGTGTCTCATTCACATGGCTTGCAAGTGGGAGACATAGTAATTTGACTATAAATTCCTATTAAAGTGCACTCTAAGGACAAAAGACTTGCAGAAAAAGATAATAATAATTGCTTTTAGTCATTATATTTGGAGTCCTTGGATGGCATAAATTATTAAAGCATTGGAGTACTAACTGAAAGATCAATGGTTCACACCCACCCAGAGACACCTCAGAAGTAAGGTGTGGTCATCTGCTTCCAAAAGGTCACACTCTTGAAAATGCTCATGGTGCTCAATTCTGCCTGGCACACCTGGGGATTCCAACTAGCACAATCCAGATCTTAGGAAATTCTACAAGAAAAATGACTACATTTCTTAAATATATAATAAAGACATTGCAAAGAAAGAGAGGGATGAGGCAGTGGGTTGGGGAACAAGAAAAAGAGAAATCATGTTTCAATGAGTTGGAACTGACTCAATGGCAACTAGCAACAAGTCATTATATTGCTTTTGGTAGTGTTTGTGGTTGTCTAATAATATATCTATAAATTCTTTGACACTTTCCTTCAAAAGGTGTTGACTCATTAGCCTCCCACTGAATGTGGAATCACTTCTTTTTATTAGAAAAATGACTTGCTTCTAATGTAAAGTGATGGAAGTAATGATGTGTAGCTTCTGAGGCCAGATGATCAAAGACTTGCAGTGGTCCTCTCTGCCTGAGTGTTTATGTCATTAAATTGGAAAACAAGTTTGCTTCATTTTACGTTTTTACTTTAGGAGGTTTCTTTTTAAAATAATTTTATAAAATTATTTTTGTGTCATTTGTATTAGTGAAAAAAATTTAAAAAGAACCTACGTGTCCACAATAGAAGATGACTTAAATAATTTAAGATATGTCCATCTATAACATAAAATAAACATAAAAAATCTATAACAAAATAATTTTAAGGATTCAACGTCAAACTTTAGGACTGGATATATTCACAGAACTCTAACCTTTTATTTCTGCCCACTTCTTTCTTCTGTTAGTAATTTTGTTTTCAGTTTTTCATTTACTTTACCATTTATAAAATAAAAATAATTACTTTAATACATAGCCTCTATTCTCAGATAGATATTTGCATGTTGTGCACATTATTCTTTACATTTTTTTTTTCTCACCTACCACGATAACTTGAATCCAGTCCATAGTGTTGTTGTTGTTGTTGTTATGTGCCGTCAAGTCTGACCCGACTCATAGTAACCCCTCCTTGGGTTTCCGAGGTGGTATCACTACAGAAGTAGATTGCCCAACCTTCCTTCTGAGGAATGGCTGGTGGGTTTGAACCACCAGACTTCTGGTTAGAAGTCAAGTGCCTTAGGCACTATGCTACCAGAGCTCCCACAGTCCATAGTAATATTTGGAAATAATTATCATTTATTTTTATGCCTAGTAATCATCATTGTATGGCTGTATATTGTTTATTCAACCAGTTTATTACTGACGGATAATCTGGTAGTTTCTAGTCTTATACTGTCTTCCGTAGTGATACTGCCTTGGAAACCCAAGGAGGGGTCGCTATGAGTAGGGTCCGACTCGACGGCACATAACAACAACAACAACAACTGTTACAGATAGTGCTACAATTAACTGCTTAATGAACATGTCTTGCATACATTTTTTTCCAGAATATATTTATAGTTTATTCCACATTATAGCAATCTACTTGGGTAGAGATCCTACCTCAGACACCCAAGGAGGGGTCACTATGAGTCAAATCAACTCGACAGCAGTGAGTTTGGTTTTGTTTTTATAGATGGGTGTACCTTAAATTATTTAAGTCATCTTCTATTGTGGACATGTAGGTTCTTTTTAAATTTTTTTTTCACTAATACAAATGACACAAAAATAAATGCCCTTATATTTGAATCTTTGATGATATTTCTGGTTTTACCATGAGAAAAATTTCCTAGAATTTGTCATTAGGTCATTTTTGCCTGTTAGTGCATCCTGTCAAAATGTTTTCAAAGTTCACACTTCCAGAAGCGGTAAATCTTAGCAGCTGGCATTGGAGAGATCTGTATTCAGATCTTATCTTTACCACTTACTTACTGGGCAAGTTATTTAATCCTCCTGAGCCACAACTTCCTTGCCTGGAAACGGGAAAACTAATACTTATCACAGAGGGTTGTTGTAAAGCAAAAAATAAGATACTCAATTACATACTTGAGTAATATGCAAGTACTAAACATAGCAGTTATCACGGAGTCAATTCTAATTCATAAAAACCACATGTGTATGAGAGTAGAAATGCACTTCATAGGGTTTTCAATGGCTGAATTTATAGAAGTCATTTACCAGGCCTTTCTTCTAAGGTACTGCTGAGTGGACTCTAACCTCTGATCTTTCAATTAGTAGCTGAAAGCATTAGTGATTTGCACCACCCAGAAACTCCAAGTACCAAGCATGGTGTGTTGTTATTAGGTGCCTTTGAGCCAGTTCTGACTCATAGCAACCCTATGTACAACACAACGAAACATTGCCTGGTCCCATGCCATCCTCACAATCCTTGCTATGCTTGAGCCCATCATTGCAACCAGTGTGTCAATCAATCTTGCTTAGAGTCTGCCCCTTTGTTGCTGACCTTCTACTTTTTAAGTATTATACCCTTCTCCAGGTACTGGTTGCTTCTCATATGACCAAAGTATAAGAGATGAAATCTGGCCAGTCTTGCTTCTAAGGAGCATTCTGGCTTTACTTCCTCCAAGACAGACTTGTTTGCTCTTGTAGCAGTCCATGGTACATTCAATATTCTTCACCAAAACCACAATTAAAATTCATTAATTCATCTGCAGTCTTCCTTCATTATCCAGCTCTCATATGTGCATTAGGCTATTGTTAATACCATGGCTGGGATCAGGCACACCTTAGTCTTCAAAGTACTAAGCATAGTGCTTTCCATATAGTGAGCATTTAATGAAGGTCTGTTATTATTTTTCTTATTACCAGCAGATGAGAGTGCAGTGTCACAGTAGATTCACCACCACCGAATATTATTATTTAAAGGAGTAGCAATTTGACAAGCATAATATGCTATTTTGTTTTAATTTGTATTTCTTTGATTTCTAGTCTGTCAAGCATTTTTCATTTATTAATAAATCTTTCCTTTTTTTCCCTGTGTACTCTTATTATAAACCCACTGCCGCTGAGTCAGATCCGACTCATAGTGACCCCTCCTTGGGTTTCCAAGGCGGTATCACTATGGAAGTTGCCCACCCTTCCTTCCGAGAAGTGGCTGATGGGTTTGAACTGCCAGCCTTCTGGTTAGCAGTCAAATGCCTTAGGCACTACGCCACCAGAGCTCCCGTACTCTGTTATCACCTTTTTTTACTTTTCCCTCTATAATTTTAGTTTTTAAAAATATACATAAAAATGATTCATTAGGAATATTAATCTTTTGTCATAATTGCTGCAAATATTTTCCCAATATTCTGTTTGCTTTTTAATTTCATTTATGTTGGGTATTTCTTTACATGTTGAAGTTTAGCATTTTATATAATCAAATATTTTCTTTTCTCATTTTTTTCTATCTTTGTGATATTCTTCTCTATTCCAAAATTCAATTTTGTGTCCATTTACATGTTATTTTAGTATTATTGAGTATTACTTGTGTGTAAGATATATTTACATACAGAAAAGTACACAGACCCAAAGTCCACAGCTTGATGAATTTTTATGAAATGTTCATACTCATGAAACTAGAACATAGATTAAAAAAAAAAAAAGCACAATACTTATTATTTCATCTCCTTATTATTCTAAGTCATAACCCCTTACAAAATTACCTCTCTCCCGATTTCTCAGACAATAGATTACCTTTTCTATGCTCTTGAACTTCATATAAAAGAATCATATAACATTCATTCTTTTCTGTCTGCCTTCTCTATCTCAAAATTGTACCTGGAGGATTCATCCATGTGGTAGCACTGTTGCCCTTAGCACTAAAAACAAAAAAACAAACCCACTGCCATTAAGTCTATTCTGACTCACTATTGAGTCTATTCTGACTCATGTTGTTGTTGTTGTTGTTATGTGCTGTCGAGTCAAACCCGACTCATAGCGACCCCTCCTTGGGTTTCCGAGGCAGTTATCACTACGGAAGTAGGATTGCCCAACCTTCCTTCCAAGGAGTGGCTGGTGGGTTTGAACCGCCAGCCGTCTGGTTAGCAGGCAAGTGTCTTAGCCACTATGCTACCAGAGCTCCCATTCTGACTCATAGCAACTCTTTAGGACAAAGTAGAACTGCCCCATAGAGTTTCCAAGTCTGTAATCTTCATAGAAGCAGACTGCCTCATCTTTCTCCCACAGAGAAGCTGGTGGTTTTGAACCACCAACCTTTTGGTTAGCAGCCCAATGCTTTAACCCCTATGCCACCAAAGCCCTTTTCATTCATTCTTTTTCATTGCTATATAATATTCAGGAAAGGGAGAGAAACTGATATAATTGATCTTTTTATTATTGATACCAGTTAGGTTATTTCCTACTTTTAGTTGTTATGAATATGCTGCTATGAACATCTTCTGATGAGTATATGCTTGTATTTCTGTTGAGTATATGGAGTGGAATTACTGGTAATAGGATATAGTTAGAAGCCCTGGTGGCACAGTGATTACATGCTCAGCTGCTAACCAAAAGCTCAGTTGTTTGACCCACCAGCTGCTCCATGGAAGAAAGGCCTGGTGATCTGCTTCTGTGAAGACTACAGTCAACAAAACTGTATGGAGCAGTTCTACTCAGTAACACATGGAGTTGCCATGACTTGGGATTGACTCCTTGGCAACTGGTTTTAGCATATGGTTTAGCTTTACAAGAGGCTCCTACACTGTTTTCCAAAGTCATTCCCAGCAGTATCTGAGAGTTTTGGTTGTTATACATCCTCACCAGCACTTCATAATGATTTGGAGAGATAAATTTTGATAAGAAGATGATAATGATGACTATCTTAGGCTGGGTTCTTAGAAAAGCAAAACCAGCCCCAAGCAAGTCCCAAGTCCATGAATCAGACTTCAGCCTGCGAGACTTCTCCTGACTCCCATAGCTGTGATGAACCCAAGATCGACAGGTCTGATGGCAAGCTCTTGGCTCACTGGCTGCAAAGGCTGATGTATCTAAGGTCAGCAGGTAAGATGGTAGGGTTCTGGCTCACAGGCTGCAGAGCCTAATGAATCTCAGATCAGCAGGCAATATGGCAGGCTACTGACTCAAGTCTAGAGAACTGGAGGTCAGATGAGGCAGATGCACGATCCAGTTCAAGCAAAAAGCCAGAGAGCTATGCCAAAACGTCCATATATATTGGAAGGAGGCCACACCCTAAAGGAAACTCCCTTTCAATTGATAGGGCTGCTCATACTAGATCCCATCATGGAGGTGATTCCATTACATCAGATCTCATCATGAGGGATGACTACATCATAACTGCCAAAGCACTGAGAATCATGGCCCAGCCAAGTTGATACACAATCTTAACCATCACAATGATGATAATAAAAACTTCAATTTGCTACAGTTATAATACCTGGCATTGGGCTGGTTGTTTTACTTATATTATCTCATATTAAGGCGCTCTGGTGGCATAGAGCCTTAAGGCATTTGACTGCTAACCAAAGGCTGGCGGTTCAAACCCACCAGCCACTCCTCAGAAGGAGGATTGGGCAATCTACTTCCATATAGATACTGCCTTGGAAACCCAAGGAGGGGTCTCCAAGAGTTGGGATTGCCTTCATGGCAGTGAGTTTTTTAAATTTTGGTCTTGTAGCACAGTGCTTAAACATTTAGCTGATAACCAAAATGTCAGTGGTTCAAATTTACCAGCCACGCTGCAGGAGAAAGATGAGCAGTCTGCTTCCATAAAAATTTATAGACTTACAAAATCTAATAGCAATCCTGATAAAAATGATGAACAAAATAAGAGTGGAAGGGAAATTCCTCAACATAATTAAGGGCATACTTACAAGATCACCAGCTAACATTATTCTCCATGGCAAGAGACTGAAAGCATTCCCTTATGAACAGGTACTAGACAAGGATGCCTTTTATCACTCCTCTTATTCAATATTGTATTGGAAGTCCTTGTCAGAACAATATGGCAAGAAGGGAAATAAAAGGCATCCAAACTGGCAAAGAAGTAAAACTATCTTTATTTGTGGATTATATGATCTCATACAAAGAAAATCCCAAAGACTCAGTTAAAAAATTACTGAAACTAATTGATAGTTTCAGCAAAGTGTCAAGGTACGAGATCAACATATAAAAGTCAGTCAGATTCGTTTATACCAATGAAGAGAACTCTGAAAAGGAAATCAAGAAAGTAATGTCATTTACAATAACCACCCAAAAGATGAAGATTTTAGGAATAAATCTAACCAGAGATAAAAAGATCTGTACAAAGAAAACTACAAAACACTATTACAAGAAACCAAAATGAGACCTACATGAATGAAAGAACATATATGCTCACTGGAGCTCTGCTGGTGTAGTGCCTAAGGCATTTGACTGCTAACCAGAAGGCCAAAGGTTCAAACCCACCAGCCACTCCTTAGAAGAAAGAATAGGCAATCTACTTCCGTAGAGATACCACCTCAGAAACCCAAGGAGGGCTCTCTATGAGTTGGATTTGACTCGATGGCGGTGAGTTTTTTTTTTTTTTTTCTTTTTAT
>NW_006921781.1:951717-955373 GCF_000298275.1 Orycteropus afer afer
CCCCTGTAAATTAGACATTTATGCTCATCAAATGATTTCACCAAAAGAGTGAAAAGAGATCCCACAGACTGTGAAAAAAATTTTGGCAATGACATATCAGACAAGGGGCTAATCCCCAAAATTTACAGAAAACTTCAACAACTTAACAACAAAAATCAAATAATCCAATTAAAAATTGACAGAGGACATGAACAAATACTTCACCACAGAAGACATTTAGGCAGCTAACAAACACATGAAGAAGTGTTCATACATGTTAATCATTCCAAACCAAAACCCAAACTCACCGCCATTGAGTCCACTCCAACTCATAGCAACCCCCATTGGGTACTCGAGCTTATAAATTGTTACGGAAGTAGATTATCCCATCTTCCTTCTGAAGAACTACTGGTGGGTTTGAACCACTGACCTTCTTGTTATCTGACAAATGCCTTATCCTCTATGCCACCAGAGCATTAGTCATTAGAGAAATGCAAATCAAAACAACAATGAAATATCATCTCACCCCATGACCAATAGTAAAGCTCAAACAGAAAATAACAAATGCTGGTGAAGGTGTGGAGAGACTGGAACCATCATGCACTGCTGATGGGACTGTAAAATGGTGCAACTATTGTAGAAAATGGTACAATGCTTCCTTAAAAAGGTAGAAATAGACATATCATATGATCCAGCAAATCCACTTTTAGGTATATAACCTAGAGAAATAAGAGCCATGACATGAACAGATATATGCACACCCAAATTTATCACAGCACTACTTTAATAGCAAAAAGAAACAACCTAAATGCCCATGAATAGAGGACTGGATTAATAAACTATGGTACATACACATAATGGAATACTATGCAACATAAAGAACAATGATGAATCTGTGAACATCTCATAACATGGGTAAACTTAGAGGACATTATGCTGTGTGAAGTTAGTCAGTCACAAAAGGACAAATATTGTATGAGATCACTATTGTAAAAACTCAAGAAATGAATTTCACACACAAAAAAATATTCCTTAATGGCTGCCTGGTGTGGGTGGGGAATTGAGGATAAACCACCAACTAGAGAGTAGACACAAATTAACTTGTGTAAAGGGAAAGAAAAGAAGAAAAAAAAAATCAATATGCTTATCCTGAAGGGGGTTAGAGAACCACAGGGGTAAAACTGAGCCTGTGGGTCTCTTTCCCTTCTTGCCACAGTCCCCAGACCCACTCTGGGGCAAGAAGGGCACTGGGCAGTAAGGGGTTAAAATATGGACACATTAAACTCCGAAGTTGAAGGTAAACTCCTGGATGGGGGTGGGGTGGGATTACAGCTTTGGAAACCCTACGGGGGCCATTCTAATCTGTTTTTATAGGATCTCTATGAGTCAGAATTGACTTGATAACAGTGGTTTTTATCTCATTTTATCCTTAAGTGTAAGAGAATTATTATCTTCAATTAACAGATGACAAAAATAAGCATCAGTGAGGTTAAGTAATTTGTCCAAAGTACCAGTTCAGTAGTGGTGTAGGGTTTGAAGCCAGATTTGTCTTAATACTAATCCCAGACACTTTCTAGTGGAGGTAAACTGCAACTTTTGTTGCTCTGGGAGTGAAGGACATTATGGTGCAGTATGAAGGAATTTGTATGGAAACTGCACTGGAGATGATTTGATGATAAGAGATGAACGCAGTTCTATATCACTACCTGAAGGCTAATTTGTGCCATCCTATTTTGGGATGCTGAGCCTGAGCATTTCTTATTAAGATCAGTTCTAAGCCTTACCTGGTGGAAACTTTTTTTGAGGGCTGACTCTGATGCAAGATAAGTGCTATGTTGTAAAGTAGAGTGATGTACATCAGTTTTAGGGTAGAGAGTTAGTGCAATGAGTCAAGTCTGGGGTTAGGGAAAAGCATCCGTAGCAGCAGGTCTTTGCTACTCTTCTCAGAACTGGTGTGGATCAGCACCCAATAGCCCTTTAGATCTCACCTTCCCAGGCCTGGTCTGAAGATAACATCAGGGACTTCTACTTTTTTAGGCTACTACGCATCAGTCAGTTTGTCATGCTGTAGTGGCTTGTACGTTGTGATGATGGAAGCTATGCCACAGGTATTTCAAATACTAGCAGGGTTATCCACATTGAACACATTTCACCAGAGATTCCAGACTGAGAGAAACAAGGAAGAAAGGCCTGATAATCTACTTCTAAAAATTAGTCAATGAAAATCTTATGAATCACAACAGAACATTGTCAGACTCACTTGATTTGGACGTGTCATTGGGACAGGTCACATGCTGGAGGAGGACATCATGTCTGGTGAAGCAGTGGGCCAATGAGGGCATGTGAAACCTTTGGTGGGATTGACTGGCACAATAGCAGCAATGACGAATTTGAATGTGTTGGCAATCATGAGCATGACACAGGGCTGGAAAATATTTTGTTCTGTTGTACATAAAATTACCAAGAGTTGGAGTGGACTTGACTTTCAAGTAGGAATAACTCTTTTTGGAACACAGCCAGGAGTCAATACATCTTCTGCTTGTTTGATCCTGGAGGGTAGAGTGGAAAATATTTTATAAAACAGGAAGAAAGCACATGCTGCCAAATAATAACCATTCCGCTAAAGATACTCAGTAGAATTAAATATTGAGATACTGCTTTTTATCAGGTGTTGTGCTAGATTCTTCCACATTGTGATCGTTAAGGTTGTGTGTCAACTTGGTGGGGCCATGATTCTCTAAGTGGTTTTGCAGTTATGATGTAGTCATCCCCCATGATGAGCTCTGGTATAAGGTAATCATCTCCATGATGAGATCTTCTATAAGAAATCAGTTCAAAGGGAGTTTCCTTTGGGGTGTGACCTGCTTCCAGTATATATGGCAAAGCTCTGGCAAAGCTCTCTGGCTTTCTGCTGGATCTGGATCCTGTACCCAGTTCATCATGATCTATAGTTCCTGGACTTGAGAATAAATGATGTGGGGTGTGCTCTTAATTTTGCTGTATTGCCTGCTGATCTTGGTATTGTTGCTTTCACAGCCTGTGAGCCAACAATCAGCCATGTTACCTGCTGATCTTGGATTTGTCAGCCTCCGAAGCCAACAGCCTGCTATATTGCCTGCCGATCTTGGGTTCATCAGCCCCTGCAGCTGTGTGAGTTAGGAGAAGCCTCCAGCTTGACATTTGACCAATGGACTTGGGACTTGCCAGCCTCTACAACTGTGTGAGCCATTTCGTTGAGACAAATTTCTCTATATATACATATATAAGTTTTACTTCTCTAGAGAATCCAGCCTAAGACACATGTGTTTATCTTCACAATGACACTGAGTGATAAATATTTCTATTATTTCCATGTTACAGGTGTGGAATCTGAGCCTCAGTGAAGTTATGAAACTTGTCTGAGGTTACACAAAGGGAGAAAAAATAATAATAGTTCCATTCTAACAAAGGATATAGAAATGGAGAAGTTTGGACCCTTTTTAAGTATGAATTGTGTCTTTAAGAAATCTGTGAGAAGAATGTTTGTTTAATAAATGGTGCTGGCAAAACTGGAGATCCATTTGCAGAAAAATGAAACAAGATCTGTACATCACACCGCACACAAAAACAAACTCCAGATGGATCAAAGACTTAAATGTGAAACCTAGAACTATACAGTTTCTCAAGGAAAATTTAGG
>NW_006921781.1:957636-972620 GCF_000298275.1 Orycteropus afer afer
TGATGAAAACTTTTTCTGGAGAATGAAGATTTTAAAGAGAAGATGCTAGTTTTCTGGGCCAGCAACTCTTATTTATGAGCAACATAATGAGTGGGTCCAGGGACTCCTAACCTGCACGTTGATGAGGTTCTAACCACTTCAATTACTGTCATGTTGTAGTTTTGGGCCAGTGCAATTAATTGAGAATGTAGAGTTTCTATTTTAATTGGTGTTTGGCTTATTTGTTCCTTAAAACATTGGTTTGATTTTAAATTTCTTTCTGCTTTCGGTAAACCTGTACCTTTGTTTCTGTTTTAATCTGCTGTTTGGTTTCATTGCCTGGCAGGCACAGACTTAGGTGTCCCAGGTGTATGTAGTCCTTACAGATATTACAACTCAACCCCAGTAGCCAGAGCTAAACAACAGCTATTCAGGAAAGAGCAATGGGCTCACACACCCAAAGGCTCATCTTGACCCAGATGGCCATGGATTTGGGCTGAGTTCATAACAGAGAAACAGCCAAAGAAGTAAAGAACAACACACCCGTTAGTCCCCAAAACGAAATAAACCATCAGAGCGTTTCCTGAGAAACACTTAGAACCCTCTGTGCTTAGGAGCCTTTCTTCAAAAACCAGTCAGTGTGCTCAGCTCTCAGTTGACCTTGTTCCAGGGAGGGAGCCCGCAGTTTGAGACCTAGATGCTCTCTGCCTGTCTGAGCACAGAAACCTGCTGCTAGCAGTAGCAGAGAGAGCAAATGATGTGGTGTGCGCTCTTAATTTTTGTTTTAATGTCTCCAACAATCTAGTGGTTAATTAGCAATTTGCTGCCCACCAATACGCAAATGAATGACAAGCAAAGGCCTTCTGCATCTGTAATTATTTTGCTGATTTACAAGCCACTTTCCTCTCTGTGTAGATTTCTCTATGTATGTGTGCACTCATGCATCAGGGATTTCATTATTTTTAGAAGAATACTCTGTTCATTTTTAATCTTTGATACTTTCAGGCTTCAGTAATTACAGTGTTTTAGAGATACACATACACTTCCCCCCTGTAACTCCAAATGCATTTATCAGGGATTCTTTTCTTCTATAAAGAGTAGAGCGTAAGATTTATCAAGGGGCTGAAATCCAAATAGCAGAGAGCACTCGCAAGATTGAAACATACACATTTCTACTGCTGCCAAATTCTTCTCTGGAATCGGAGGAGTCTTGTAATATTTGGTTTTCTCCCAAGCAGCTCTGGCGAGCGGAGCTCTGATTGATCTGCGTTTATCCATCTGCCTACTTTGGAGCCGGGTGCTTTACTATTTGGAGGTGTAAACGCTTCCTGTTTTTGCCAGGGCATTAAGAAAGGCTCTCATGTTAAATTAAGTCAATTAATAAATGGAGACACATTAAGCAATCAATTTTGTCAGCCTCTCTCCCCAGCATTATGTATGGCTGGCTGTAATCACAAGATAAATGCAATGTGCTGATCTATGGTAATGTTCAATAATACATTCTCCGCCAGGCTCAATTCATCAGGGAGTTTCAGTAGGGGAGGCATTTGTTATTGGCTGTCTCTGCACCTCAAGGATAACATTTCTGTCCTTTTGATTGGCCGCCTCACTGCTGCAAGATTCTAACCGTCTTATTTTGATGATGAATATGAAGGCGCGCTAAGCCAGGCTGGAGAGGAGTGTCTCGCCGGCTGCGCTCTTTCCACCGCCCCCGGACTCGCAGCTTCCTCCGCGGCTTCCCGGTGCCAACCACCCCCCAAAAGTTGTGATGCTTTTCTTCACCCAGTGCTTTGGGGCTGTGTTAGATCTCATCCACCTCCGGTTCCAGCACTACAAGGCTAAACGGGTTTTCTCCGCTGCTGGGCAACTTGTCTGCGTTGTGAACCCCACGCACAACCTAAAGGTGAGTTGCTTGCTCTTTGATTTGATATTCGCGCCTGTTGGAGGGTCAAGCACTTTCTCCAGAGGCGTCTGCGACCCCTTGCCCCTCCCGCGCGTGTGCCAGGAGCGCCTTGCAAATGCTCATTCATTCATTTATTCATTGGTGCTAGCACAATGTAGGGCACTTGCTTGGTGTTGTTACTATTATTTTGTTTTCCTGCCTGGCAAGAAAAACTGAAGTGATAGTCTAGTTTCTTTCCTTAAAGCTTGCAGCTTTAAGAGTGAGGTGAGGGCCAGAAGGAGGGGGGTGGAAAGAGTAGTAATGCACCTTTTTATCTTTCGCTCAAATATATGTAGGCAAGTCCTCAGGAGCCGCAATTTGAAAAGTTACCGACGTTGCAGTCTGTTCCATGTGTTTGAAAAGGCACTAAAGCACATGGATTTTGGAAGCCCCTTCTGGCTGAGGCTGAAATATCTTCAGGGCTGAGGAATAGATCTGAGGCAGGGACCCAGGAGTTGGAGAAGGTGCTCCTTCTGCAAAGTGTTTGTCCTTGTCGTCAGATTGGGCAAATGTATGTGCGTGTGAGAGTGTGTGCATGCACATGTGTGCGTATGAGTGTGTGTGTGTGTCTAGGAGTTCAACCTATCTCCTTCCTACTAGCTAGCTGTGCCTCTTCCACTGAGGAAAGGAGGAGGAAGCATTGGCTCCAATTGTATAATAAGGAAACTGTCTCAGAGCTGCTGTTGCCTGACTCACCACAGGCGACTGTTGTGCTGTGTTGCCTGTGGATGCTGAGCTGAAGGTCTGGCGCCACCTCTGCATTTGTGCCTTCTGGTCAATTCCCTTTAAGGGGAGAGCCAACATATGGAATATGGGAGGACTGCTGCACATCCCAGCCCAGCCCAAACTGATGGGCAGCCAAATGAAGAGGCATTGCCTGGGGGTGGTGGGGAAAAAGGGAGGGCAGTGGGGTTAGAGGGAGTGGTGGAAGGGCACAGCTGAACTCCCCAAATGGGAAACTCTGAGCAACCTTGGATCTGCCCTCTAAAAGAAAGAGACACCTTGGGAGTTGCTTTTCTGTCCTTACTTCACCCAAAGGCTGAGTGACATGGGGAAGAGCCGTCTGCAGCACCGGAACTCTCTCTCAGGCTAGATCTGTACTTCAGATCACTACTATTGGGCAGAGGGAGTGTGGGGCGTATTATTCATCACTTTATAAACTGCTAGTCAGACTTAGCAACAGCATGCAGGTCATTCCTGAAAGGGGCCCTCCCGACAGGGTTTCCTGGAAGTCTCTGGGGCCATATGCCAAGGCCAGTCCTGGGTGGAGGGGCAATATACTGCTCTGGGGCTACCATGGTGCACCCACCCAACCTGAGAACTGGCTTTCTGTAGTGCCCAAGCTTCGGACTCACAGCCTCTCATTCAAGCATCAGATCTCATTCTCTCTCTCTCAATATCTCTCCTCCCTCATTTCACTATTTCTTTTTCACTTCCTGGCTTTGTTTTATAAATGAGCATTCACCACCAATTATTCTTGACAAAGCAAGTGTATGGTGTACATGTTAAAATATGATTCTGAATTCCATTTTATGGCCACTTTGGAGAACGCATGCAAACGTCCATTATTTTGTCACTTTGTATTAGTTTGTTCCCTGGGGCAAGAAATTTTGTTTTGCATTTTAATATCTTTGACAATTGTTTATTTCTGAAGTTTGGATGTATACTGTTCATTGACTGGAGCTAGTGAAAGGGGAAGATAGGTAAGCTAAGATGTTGGGGTTTAGGAGGAAATGTACATTGCTGTGTGTCTTTTTCAGTCATGTTTCACTGGATCTTGGTATGTAGTCCTGATTTCCTGACCCAGGAGTCAAGGTTGTCCAGAAAGTGACCCTCTGGGTGACCTTGAATGATTCCATCAACCTTTCCTTCCTCACCTTCAAAATGGGCCTAGAAATATCTGTCCTGCCTCCTCCACAGCTTTTGAAGTTAGAAAGCTGTATGAGAGGGAGACATGCTCTATTACACTCTCCTACCAAAAAAAAAAAAAAAAGTATGTTATTGCAATGTTTTAGAGTTCTATTATTGTTAGTTACTGCCTAGTTGGTCCCCAACTCACAGCTGCCTTGTGAACGATGGAATACACCACTGCCTGCTCCTGCTTCGTCCCCATCGTCGGCTGCAGAGTGGACTGTTGTCATCTATAGGTTTGTCATTGATTGTTGGGAAGTAGATCACCAGGCCTTTCTTCCTAGTCCATCTTAGACTGGGAGCGCCTGTTCAGTATCATAGCAAATGCAAGACTTCTGTGACAGATGGAGGGTGGCTGCACTTAAGGTGCATTGACTGGGAATCAAACCCAGGTCTCCTGCATGGAAGACGAGAATTCTACTCCTTACTAATCTGCTGCTGGCTGCTCCAGAGTGCCATTAGGAACTTAAAAAGTTGCCACTTAAAGCTTCCAGCTAACTTTGTTGTTATGTGCCGTCAAGTCGGACCTGACTCATAGCGACCCCTCCTTGGGTTTCCGAGGCGGTATCACTACGGAAGTAGATTGCCCAACTTTCCCTCTGAGGAGTGGCTGGTGGGTTTGAACCGCCAGCCTTCTGCTAATTTAGCCTTCGTATAATAGGGGGCATGTGCTTTGAGGGGCTATTTTCAGTGGTTCACTTTTTCATATACAACCTCATGTGGCTTATCATTTTCAATAAAAAAACACTTAAGGATTTTGCTCAGATGAGCGTCACTGCAGGTAAACAAAGCAAGCTGAGCACTGCTAATGCTAGCAGGGCTGTGTAGCCCGGCACGCAGAGACTCACAGAGGGCTGTGTCGGGCAGGGAGAGACCCCTGCAGCCCAGACCACCTCTGTGGAGGTTTCTACAAGTACCAGGCACTCATCCAGGGTCCAGCTGGCCCATCGAGTAAGTTTTACATGCTTCTCAAACCTGAGAGTTAACAGCCATTTGCCAAGGAATGAAAGCAACAATTTTATGGAAGCATCGCAGCCCCATCTTTAGATTAAAAGGTACAAAAAACCTCAAAAGAAAAAAAAAATAGTGCTCCTTCTAAACATTTATTTCCATAAACAGACCATGATAATATGTCTTGGATATAAGAAGCTGCAATCAGTGTGTGTGTGTGTGTTGGGGGGGGGTGGTGTCCTGTTTTAGAAAGAAAAAAAAGCCGTGAAGTGTTAACCAGGAATAGCTATTGATCTGCTGTGCTTTCCCACACTCTGTATGACAGGCCAGTATGTGAAATGGTAACCAAGGACAGAGTGAAGGCAAGCTTGATTGCGATTTCAATTTCCTGGGTTCAAGAAGCTACAAAGAGGGACTGGAGAGCCTGTGTTTTTCTTCGTGAAAGGCTTTTTCTGCATTTTGTCCTTTCCAGGCTTTCTTGAGAATACAAACAATACTTTAGCACTCGAGGCGAGTACTGAGTTATAATCAAAATTCACTCACTGAGTAGAGAAAATTGTGTATTTACCATGCTCCTATAGGTCACCTCCATTCTCAATCTTCTTACTCCTTAACCTGCAATTCCTTCAAGCAAGCAGATGCCTTTCTTTGCAAATGAAAGGCAGAAGCCTTCCCAGGATCACACACACTCAGGTTAAAGCCATTCCACTCCTTAAGCCCCAACCTTATTAAGAGGGGTACAGAGTAGCTGGCCTCCTAGAAGGAAGCCCCAGGCAGGGCAGGAATCCACAGGGAGCCCTCTGTACGGAATGCACCTCCCACGTGGGGTGGGAGGGGCAGTTGGGCGAATCATGGCTTCTGTTTAAGTGCCTGACAGATATGAAGTCGAAAATTGGCCATTTTCATGCTTTTGCAGTGTCTGTCTGTCTGTGCAGGCCTATAGGGATGGATCCATTGCAGTCTTAGGTTCTGAATGATGCCTCCCCACTCTTCACACAGCTCTCTCGCTGGCAGCCCTCTGCTTCTGCATTCATAGAGGTTACTGAAACGGGGCCAGCAGGCTTCGGGCTGGCACTGTCCGAGGCCTGGTTCAGTACTCCTATCTCCCTCGAGTCCTCTGCTTGTTTTTAAACCAAGAAACTCATTCTCTCCTGGTTCCTCTCCCAGGGGCACTTCTATAAAGCCCTCTCTTCTTCAGCCGAATCTGCAGAGGTGACTTTGAGGGGTATCTTGGACTTCTAGGCCAGCCCAGCCCCTGCTCCTAGGCATCTCCAGGGAAGGGTCTGCACCCCCTTGGGGTTGGTCCTCAGTACTTCCCACACAGCAGTGGCTGAGCTGAGGCTGGTGGGCTGGCTTCTCCTTTTAATTACAAGTTCCTGAAGAGGACTGGCATATGCTTTCTGCAAAGTTCTGAGAGGCCTCACTGATGACTCCATCCTGTGTCAGCACCACCTCTAGACCTCCAGTGCCCTCCTGTCCACCCAGGCCTCAGGGGTAAGCCTGCACCTCTCCCTTACAGGCTACTAATGATCCCATCTAGCTGGTCTGTGGTCCCTTGAGCTTGAGTCTGTGGTAACCCATTAACCTTGGGGCTACAAACGGAAGCACACAAGAACTTGGGGTGGGAAGGGCGGTTGGGCGAATCATGGCTTCTGTTTAAGCACCTGACAGATATTAAATCTAAAACTGGGCCATTTTCGTATCATTACTCCACGTACAGTTCATTCTGAAACCAACCTGTGTGGCTAAATGTGTGTTGAGTGACGTGGTGATGGTGCTGGTGGACAGCTGTCTGGAGGGAGGTAAGGGTGGGATGTCAAAGGAGGGGAAAAGAGGAAAGATGGGTGGCAAAGTCAAACATCACCTCTATGTTTATAGGATAATCTCTGCGAATCCCCGTGCCCTGGGGCTTTCACAGCTTTCCTCCTTCACTAACTGTGCCTGACACAGCACAGCAGGCAGCTGAATGAGAGCTAAAGACCTGAGCATTGTTTTTAGAGATTTAGAGAAGGCCTTTGGAGTGTTCAGCATGAATACCTATTGTACAGCAGTTAAAGGCTTCCCACAAGACTGTTTAAAAGCTCGTGTGTGGGCTGCTCAGTTCTGGACATAGCCACCTCTGACTTATGCTGCAGACTGTGTAGCCCCAGTCCTTTGGACATTGTACCACCTTCCTCTGCCCAGGCTTGAGCCATTGTACTCTGCTCATTAGCACCTTACAGGCTCTGGGGAAGTCGTAGGGAGGGGACCTGAGACTGGTGATGCACCCATTATGAGCTTTATTAGAAAGGCTCTTCCAGCCCCTCGGTTTCTGTGGATATTGTTTGACACTCGACTCGACTCTACGGGCACAGAGCAGTCATGCGGCTTTTCTGGTTAATGGTGATTGCAAATGAGGCTCCAGAGTCACATAACTGGGAGGCCCAAACCCCCTAGCAGTAATTTGGTTAGCAGTGTGCTGGTGATTGAGTTGGAGAGAAGGCTAAAGCCACGGCTGGGAGGAGTGAGCAGATTACGATTACCCCCATACTGCATGCACCCAGCAGCCCTCAAGCCAATTTTGTGGAATTCCCTTCACCAGGATTCTTCAAGCTGCAGGCACTGTTTGGGGGAAAATCAGAAAACCCACACTGAAAGCTTTTCTTTGAAATTTACTGAAAGGTCAGAGTTATTTGGATGGGCTCCCTGGGGTAAGGTAAAATACTTTTTAGCAATTAACAGTCAGGAAAAAAAAAAAAAAATTAACTGTCTGTGAAGGTACTTTGTACTTAGCAAAGTCATCTTGACCTGACCAGCTCTGCTCCCCAAAGGGGAGCGGTGACCTGTTTAGACAATAAATGTCATGTAGAAGGAGTCAACCTGGAGAATGGAAATCTTTCCTCCTGTAGGGGCCTCAGGGATTGACGGGGACAATGCTAAAACTAGAGGAGGAAACTGAGACCAGAGAGGGGAAGGGACTTATCCAAAGTCAACTTGCCCAGTGACCCAAGCGACTCAAGCGAAACGTCCTTTGGAGTACCTGGGTGGTGCAGCTGACTGGGGCCAATGGTTCACACACTTGATGCTAACAGAAAGGTTAGACATTTGAGTCTATCCTCAGAAGACGACCTGGTAATCTACCTTTAAAAAAAAATCAGCCTTTTAAAACCCTATGGCGCACAGTTCTACTCTGACACCACTGATGGAGTCACTATGAGTTGGGAGTCAAATCGACAGCAATTTTTTTTGTTGTTTGTTTAAATGTCCCTTGCTCAGGTGCATGCTGGAAGGGCAGAAAGTCACCAAAACCACCCTTCTTGTACCTCTGCCCCAGGCCAGCACTATGACTGAACAAACTCCCTACCGTCACCTTCCCTCCCCGACCCACATTCTGCCAGTGGATCAGAACCTCTAAACCATCCCCTTCCCTTACTCTCCTCACCACTCCATAAATTTTATTTTCTTTTCTAAGGCTCTTTTTTTTTTTTTTTTTAAATAATACAGTTAATATGAATGTCTACACGTTGTATGTTAACACTCAAATGATAAAGACCATAGACCAAAGCATCGAGCAAGTTTTATGAGATAACATAGGGAGAAGCACTAGGGTATAGGGGCAAAGCATATGCTTCAGGAGAGGCAGGCCTTAGCACAAAATCGGACTCTGCCACTTACGCCTGTTGACCTTCAATGAGTGATTCTTCCACTTTTAAGGCTCTGCTTCCCCTCTATGCTGTTGTTGTTGTTAGATGCTGTGGAGTCCATTCCGACTCAGAATAACCCTAGAGGACATAATAGAACTGTCCCACCAAGTTCTCTAGGCTGTAAATCTTTACAGAAGCAGACTGCCTCATCTTTCTCCCACGAAGCCACAGGTGGGTTTGAACTGCTAAACTCTCAATTAGCAGCTGAGTGAATAACCATTTCTGCTTTCTCAGATGGTTGTGAGGATGAAATGAGCTCACATAAGTAAAGCAACTGCCGTGGACTCCAGTCCAGTCATTAACTTGTAACAAGACTGTGATGACAAAGTGGCTCTGTGGCCAGGGTTTGCTTTCTTGGCCTTTCTCCCTTACTGCATGCCTCAAGCTCTGGGTATTAGTGAATTTCCCCTGGCCTTGAGGAGATTTTTGAACCCAACAACTTCTTGTCTTATGTGGAAGTTGGAATCATCCTTAATGGTTAGCTCAATGGAGGCACAGGGCACTGCTTGAATTCTGAGCCCAGAAGTCCAGTGGGAGAGAGTATAGGTCTTGGAGGACATGGGAGGATAGAGGAGCCTGTGGTGGGACATGGGCTGAGCAAGCTGGGTCACCTGTCATTCACAGAGCCAGGACCCGTACAGATAAATCCCCTTCTCCATCCAGCCTGAAAACCTTCCTTCATGCCTAATGCGTGATCTCTTTTCATTAGCAGCAGCTCGGGTAAGCACATGGGTAAGTGGCTCTGTGAGGGGCATTTCATTCAAAGGGCGTGTATGTGGAGGTCCAGCAACACTGCCGAGAGGTTCATCAGGGTGGGTTGAGGTAGTTAGGCAGAAGCTGCAAGCACCTATGTGATTTTATGTTTTCTCTCTGCCCTTCAGTTCCTGGTACCGTGAGGAAGCGGCTTCCCTTAGAGTGATGTGGGAAGGGGACAAGGGTGGTGCTCTGTAGGGGCTGTGGCCTCTGGAATCGAGGGAAGGTGGGATCCTGAGGCTCTGACCCTCCCTAATGAAGAAAGAATTCCTGAGTCCTACTGTCATTAGCTACCACCAGCCTATCAGTTTGTTATACTGTGTTGGTTTGCATATTGCTTATGTGCTAGAAGCTGTGTCATTATTATTTCGAATACCAGCAGTGTCACTCATGGTGGACAGGTTTTAGCAGAGCTTCCAAACTAAGATAGACTAGGAAGAAGGGCCTGGAGATCTACTTCCAAAAATTAGCCAATAAAAGCATTATGGATAGCAACAGACCGTTATTTGATAGAGTACTGGAAGATGAACCCTCCCCACCCCCCACCCTCACCCCAGATAGGCAGGCACTCAAAATACACAGTGGCTACAACAATTAACTCAAGCTTACTGATGATGGTGAAGACGGTGCAGGGCCAGGCAGTGGTTTTCTTTTGTTGTCCACAGGGTTGCCATGAGTCAGAGCAGACTTCACGGCGACTAACAACAACAACCACTATAGTCCCCTCCACCCAACCTGAATGTCTGTGTGCACACACACACACAATGTACACTGAAATGCCAACCTACTTGGATCCTTAGTGGTCCCTGGATAGCGGTGCAAGGTCACAGGATGCAACTCTCTGTGCACTGCAAAATCTGGTGGCCTGCACTGTGAAGGAGGAACAGAGATGAGCAAGATCTTTCTGCCCCACCGATTGTGACTAACTGCCCTAGTCCTGGGAGCTCTGGTAGTGTAGTGCCTAAGGCATGTGACTGCTAACCAGAAGGCCAGCAGTTCAAACCTGCCAGCCACTCCTCAAAATGAAGATTGGGCAATCTATTTCTGTAGAGATACCACCTTGGAAAACCAAGGAGTGGTTGCTATGAGTCAGATCCAACTCAACGGCAGTGAGCTTTTTTTTTTTTTAACCTTAGTCCTAAGTAGGTGCTCTGGTGGCATGGTACCTAAGGCATTTGCCTGATAACCAGAAAGCTGGCAGTTCAAACCCACCAGCCACTCCTCAGAAGGAAGGTTGGGCAATCTGCTTCCATAGTGATACTGCCTCAGAAACCCAAGAAAGGGTCACTATGAGTCAGATCTGACTCAATGACAGTGAGTTTGTTTTTGTGTTTTTTGAGTCCTAAGAAAGAGGTGAGAGAAGAAAGCAGTGCTTTCTCCAGGGCTATCTCCAGCCGTGGTGCCAGGAACTTCAACAAGGACAGGGTGGAAGGGGCAGGCACCTGCATAGAGCTGAAACCTCCAGAAGGAAACAGGAGTTTGTCTTCTATGGCTGAGAAGGTCCATTGCAGACCATTCATGGAGAGGGGTTAGCTTGCCTTTGGGAGGGCACCACTGAGATGGAACCAAATTCAGATCAATATTCAGATTTTATAAAAGACCAGCCAGCAAGTCTAGCTTACTTACCCAGCTTTGTCACCAGACATCGTGGCACCTCAGAGCTAACTCCTAAGACTTGGCCAAGAATTTGTCAAGAAGTCTGAGGCAAGCAGTCACTTGGAACTTTGTGTTTCCAGTCTGAATATTGGAGGTGGACTCCCTGGGTGATGCAAAGAGTTAATGTGCTTGGCTGCTAACTGAAAGATTGGTGGTCCAGGGCCACCCAGAGGCACCTGGGAAGAATGCCCTGGAGATCTAATTCTGAGAAATCAGCCGCTACAAACCTTATGGAACACAGTTCTTCTCTGACACACATGGAGGTTACCACGCATTGGAGTTGACTCCATGACTATTGGACTGGTTTTAAATTGGGGGGATACTGTGGTATTGTAGTGGCCAACCTAGCTACACATCCTAAAACCCTCAGACAATCATTTTCTACTATGTAGACATTGTTGTTGTTGTTGTTGTTGTTATGTGCCGTCGAGTCAAACCCGACTCATAGCGACCCCTCCTTGGGTTTTCGAGGCAGTATCACTACGGAAGTAGGATTGCCCAACCTTCCTTCCGAGAAGTGGCTGGTGGGTTTGAACCGCCAGCCGTCTGGTTAGCAGGCAAGTGTCTTAGCCACTATGCTACCAGAGCATTATGCACATGATAATAGCAATGATAATAACAACTACAAACGGCTAACATTTATGGAAGGCATGCTCTGTCCAGAAACTGTGTTAAATGCTTATGCATTTAATTCCCACAGGGTAGTAGTATATTATTATCCTCCTCCACTATGCAGAATACCAAAGCTAAAAGAGATTAGAGAGCTTGCTCAAAGTCATACAGACCTTTGTGCCCAAACCAAACCAAACTCACTACCATCCAATCAATTCCAATTCATAGCAACCCTAGAGGACAGAGTAGAACTGCCTTGCAGGGTTTCCAAGGCTGTAAATCTTTACGGAAGCAGACTGCCTCATCTTTCTCCCATGGAGTGGCTGGTGGGTTCAAACCACTGACCTTTTGGTTAGCAGCTGGATGATTTAACAGCTGCACCACCAGAACTCCTTGCTGTTTGTGCAGAGTCCTTTAAGATAAAAATTTTTAAAGTCCTGTGTTGTTAAACACTTCTCGATAAGTCTTTCCTTAGGGTTCTCCTCTCACAACAAAGAAATGAGCCAACTTGCTTGGCCATAGGACTAATACTGAGTATGTTCTATTTCATTTAAGAATAGTGAGCTGGGAGCCTGTCTCATTTGTCCTTGTGTGTATGTACATCAGATCCACACACGAATGCTCCAGCTGGTGGTGATCAGTCCTGGGAGCAATTCTTTATGTTCCCCAATGGAACTGAACCGCCATGATGTACAGCTGTGACTTTATTCCCTTCCTCCTGCTTTGTGTTATCGCCTCCCAAATAAACTACTGCATCCAAGCTCTCATCTCAGGCCCTGCTTTTGGGGAGCTCAAATTAAGGCTGTTTGTGTGGGTATAAAGAAGCTCTGGTGATATAGTGACTAGAGCTCTCAGCTGCTAACCAAAATCTCAGTGATTCAAACCTACCAGCCACTCCATGGGACGAAGATGAGGCAGTTGGCTTCCATAAATATTCACAGCCTTGGAAATCCTATGGAGCAGTTCTACTCTGTCCTAAAGGATTGCTATGAGTCAGAATTGACTTGATGGCAGTCAATTTGATCATTGGTTTGGGTGTTGGTATAATTGTTTGTAAGTGAATATTTATTGAAGGGGAACTGGTGGCTCAGTGGTTAAGAGCTTGGGTGCAACCAAAAGTTTGGAGATTCAAACCCACCCAGAGGCTCTGCATGAGAAAGACCTGGCAATCTGCTCCCATAAAGGTTATAGCCAAGAAAACCTTATGGGACAGTTCTACTCCTGTCCCATGGGCTCACTATGAGTCAGAATCAACTTGATGGTACCTAACAACATTTATTAAGCACTTCCACTACTTGTCTCCCAGTTTGTCATACTGTGGTAGCTTGCATCTTTCTCTGATGCTGGAAGCTATGTCACCAGTATTTCAAATATGAGCAGGAGTACCCATGGGGGACAGGTTTCAGTGGAGCTTCCAGCCTAAGATAGACTAGGAAGAAAGCCCTGCAGTCTACTTCCAAAAAGCAGCCATCAGAAACTCTATTGATCACAACAGAGTATTGACCAATGGGCTTGCTTTGAAAGTGGCATCAGAAGGGCCCAGTTGCTGGAGGAGGACCTTATGTTTGGTGAAGCAGAGGGTGAGCGAGGGGGTGGGAGGCTCTTGGTGAGATGAATTGGCCCAACAGTGACAATGATAGACTGGAACACGCTGGTGATCTGAAGCAGGACTGGACAATATTTCACTCTGTTGTACGTAAGTTTGCTATGAGTAACAGCTGACTCTGCAGCAGGTACCTAGCTGTCTGTCATTGAGCGCTTGCCAAGTGCCAGCAAGCACTGTGCTCAGTGATTTACCTGAATTACTTTTTTTCTTTAATCCTCAAAACAATGCCATATGTCTATTCCCTATTTACAAACGAGGAAGTTAAGGCACAGAGAGATTAAGTGATTTGTCCAAGAACACATCTTGTGAGTAATACAGTGCAGCCCATGCTTTTAGCCTTTATATTAGGCTGTCTCTCCTTCCTGATCACAGAACTGGAAGCTTCTCCAAAGGACCAAAGAAGCCAGCGCTCCAAATTCAGACTCATTAAAAATTATGACTTGCATGAAATACTTCAGGGGAATATAGGTAATGGTTTTACCTAAATGTCCAACTCAGAATTACCCTGCAGAAAAGGAAGTTGGTGCACGATGACTATTTTTTAAAAAATGAGTGACCTGATTTGACAGATAGACAGATTGTCAGAAACTGGGGCTGACCCCCAAATCTGGGACATATGATTATTTTTGTTCCAGTGTCAGAGTTCCTAATAAGCAAGGTAAGCATGGACTTACTTGTGCTTAATTAGTAATCTATAGTGAACAATTTCACATTTTTTCCCATCAAAGATTCTCCTTCTAGGTATGGCTGGCATCTGTCTCTGTCCCCACCCACAGCATCTTCCTACAGAACAAAGTCTGTTTTCAAATGTATGATCCCTGACAGGGATGGAGTAACCAGTAAGCAAGGTAAGCACAGGATGTGGTGAAAAACATGTGAAACTGTCACTGCAGATTAGTAAGTAAGCACAAATAAGCCCATGCTTACCTTGCTTATTGTGCTATCCACCCCCTGCTTTCTTCTCAGTAACAGTGGGAGCTAATTGGCACATTGGAAATGCAGAACACTATCTAAGTAATAGGCTAACGTTATGTTCATTTATTTTTATTATAAAATATTCCAAACAAAAATAAAGACTAGTACAATGAACCCCCATGTGCTTATAGCCTAGCTTCAAAAACTATCAACTAATGGCTAATCTTCTTTCTTTCTTTTTAAAATCCCTTCACCCATATCAAACTTGTCTCTTAATTAGCCATCTGTTTTTCCTCCCTTGCCTTCCCCTCCCATCCCTGGTAACCAACAAAGAAAATTTCTTTCCCTGTGTAAACCTTTCCTTGACTTTTTACAATAACAAACTCATATAATATTTGTTCTCCTGTGATTGACTTATTTCACTCAGCACAATGCTTTCCATGTGCATCCACATTATGAAGTGATTTAGGTTCTTCATTATTCTTTAAGGTTGCCTAGTATTCCATTAGGAGCTCTGGTAGCATAGTGCCTAAGGCACCGGACTGCTAACCAGAGAGCTGGTGGTTCAAACCCACCAGCAACTCCTCGGAAGGAAGATGGGGCAATCTACTTTTGTAGTGATACTGCCTCGGAAACCCAAGGAGGGGTCACTATGAGTCAGGTCAGACTCGACGGCACATAACAACAACAACAACAAGTAATTCCATTGTGTGTATGTACCATACTTTGGTTATCCATTCATCTGTTGATGACCACTGAGGTTGTTTCCATCTCCTTGCTATTGTAAATAGTGCTGCAATGAATGTTCACATCCTGGCTTTCACCTCTTTAGGACATATTCCTAGTAATGGGATTGTTGTTGTTGTTATTTGCCATCGAGTTGGCCCCGACTCATAGCGACCCCTCCTTGGGTTTCCGAGGCAGTATCACTACAGAAGTAGGAATGCCCAACCTTCCTTCCGAGGAGTGGCTGGTG
>NW_006921781.1:980202-982531 GCF_000298275.1 Orycteropus afer afer
TTTGTCGTAAAGAGGGTTTAGAGTTTGAAGCGGGAGGTTTTATGATAATTGGATGAATATGTTTTCTTCTATTGAGTGAGAGAAGATATTGGCAGAGAAGGTGGGAGCAGAAGACGGAAAGCTTGGTGTTGCTAGGGCCGGTTTCTGGGGCTTTGAGCGGGCTATTTTTGATGACATATTTATTTGCAAGACTGAAGCTCAATTCAGGAAAGATTCTTATTGTTAGAGCGTCACAAATTTCCACCAATTTCAGGCACACTCAAAGATCCTGCCTCCATGGCCCCACAGCACTAAAGAACGGTGCCAAGGCAAAAATCCAGGGAGTGTGGTTTCTTCCCTCTCCCTGTTCCTTCTGTCCACGGTGCTGACATAATCCCGCCAGATCACTAATGGCCACCTCTGGAGTTTGTCTGTAATACCGCCCAGCTGCAATGCCAAAGATGCATGCAGTTTGAGCTGTGGGTCAGGAGAGCACCTGCTAGTGCCCTGTGGTCCCGATCTCTGTGACAAAGAAAAGCACGAAGTCTCCCAGTCTGACCCCAGTCTACTCTGTGATCCGCTGGGAGGGGAGGGAGATACCCTTCCTGTTGCAATAGTAAGTTTTCCTCCAAATCTCAGCGGAGGTGTCCCTGCCCATAACCAGCCCCCAGGAGACCCAAATTACCTCCAAAAAATCAAGATGAGCTGCTGGAAGCAGGTCTCTGCCACTGCCCACCGGAATATTAGAATGGTCGCTGGTAAGCTGTTATAAGGCGTCCTCCGTTTTGGCTCAGGGATCTCAGGTGGGTGCCCTAGCCCAGTGCACAGTGACTGCTCCATAAGAGTTTCTAATGCCTCTCTCGGGTGCCCATCTGTCCATCCTCCTCCAATAGCTCTTTCCCAAATAATCTTTCTGTGCCTTTCCTCTAATTCTGCTCTTGCGTGTTTGATGTACTCTGAATCTGTGAGCTGTTCAGAGCAGTGAAATTCCTAATTTAAACTACTGTGGCTAGTTATTCAAGACCTTAGACGCCAGAGGGATAAATAAAGCATGCTGCTCACTGGCTTGACTCCATTTTGAACTCCTCAAATGGTATTTCTATTTCTGACTTTTAAAGGAAGTACCATACCATTTTCCACAGTAGTTCCCTCATTTTACAGTCCTACCAGCAATATATGAGAATTCCAATCTCTCCACACCCTCACCAGCATTTGTTGTTTTCCATCTTGTTGAACTTTGCTATTATTGCTGGAGTGAGATGGTATCTCGTTGCTTTAATTTGCGTCTCTCTCATGGCTAATGATGGAGAACATTTTTTTCATGTTTTTGGCTGCCTGAATATCTTATTTGGTGAAGTGCCTATTCATGTCCTTTCCCCATTTTTGAAGTGTATTTTTTGTCTTTTTGATGTTGAAATGCTGAAATTTTCTATAAATTTTAGACGTAAGTCCCTTGTCTGACATGTCATTGCCAAATATTTCTTCCCAATCTGTATTTTTTTTTTTTTTGAGTCTTTTGGAGAAGTCTTTGGATGCACATAGTAATTAAATTTTCAGAAGGTCCCAGTCATCTGGGGGACTCCAGACAGAGAGGTGGGATCCAGGCAAGGGGGGACAGAGAGGTGTAGAACAACTAAGGGAAACAAACTTGTCTGTCAGTTTGTTGTACTGTGGTGGCTTATGTATTGCTGTTAGGCTTGAGGTTGTGCCACCGGTGTTTCTGATGTAAGCAGGGTTACACATGGTGCACAAGTTTCAATGCAGATTGCAGACTGAGACAGACTAGGAAGAAAGAAGAGGCCATCTACTTCTCAAATAATTAGCCAGGGAAAACCTTATGAATAAAAGAGAAACACTGTCTGATACATTACTGTGCAACTTTATGAACAGCCCGGAAACATTGTCCGATGCAATGTAGGAGGATGCACTCCTTGGGTTGGAAAGCTCTCAAAATACGACTGGGAAAGAGCTGCATCATCAGAGTACAACCAACCTTAATGATATGGATAAAGTAAAGCTTTTGAGAGCCCCATTTGCTAATGTGGCATGACTTAAATTGAGGAGAAACAGATGCAAACATCCATAAATAATCAGAACATGGAATGTACAAAGTATAAATCTAGGAAAATTGGAAATTGTCAAAAATGAAATGGAATGTATAAAGATTGATATCTTGGGCATTAATGAGCTGAAATGGTGTGCTTTTGGCCATTTTGAATCAGACACCATATGATCTACTGTGCCAGGAATGACAGTTTAAAGAGGAATGGTGTGGCATTCATCATCACAAAGGATGTTTCAAGATCTGTCCTGAAGTACAGTGCTGTCAGTGATAGGATAATATCCATAC
>NW_006921781.1:982821-996095 GCF_000298275.1 Orycteropus afer afer
GTCAAACCCGACTCATAGCGACCCCTCCTTGGGTTTCCGAGGCAGTATCACTACGGAAGTAGGATTGCCCAACCTTCCTTCCGAAGAGTGACTGGTGGGTTTGAACCGCCAGCCGTCTGGTTAGCAGGCAAGTGTGTTAGCCACTAGCTACCAGACCAACGACTAATTCATTGCAAATATCTTTTTTCAACAATCAATTTGTTTTTTTCAACAAATGGTGGCTATACACATGGACCTAACCAGATGGAGTACACAGGGATCAGATTGACTACATCTGTGGCAAGAGGTGATGGAGAAGCTCAATATCTTCAGCCAAAGCAACGCCAGGAGCTGATTGTGGAACAGACCATCAACTACTCATATGCAAGTTCAAGTTGAACTTGAAGACAATTAAAACAAGTCCACGAGAACCAAAATATGACCTGGAATATATCCTTCCTGAATTCTGAGACCATCTAAAGAATAGATTTGGTGCATTGAACACCAGCGACCAAAAACCAGAAGAATTATGGGATGACATCAAGAACATCATCCATGAAGAAAGCAAGAGGTCATTAAAAAGATGAGAAAGGAAGAAAAGACCAAAATGATGTCAGAAGAGACTCTGAAACTTGACTTTGAGTGGAGAGTAGCTAAAGCAAATGGAAGAAATGACAAGATAAAAGGGCTGAAAAGAAGAATTTCAAAGAGCAGCTGGAGAGGACAAAGCCAATTCTATAATGAAATGTGGAAAGACCTGGAGTTAGCAAACCAAAAGGGAAGAACACACTCAGCATTTCTCAAGCTGAAAGAACTGAGGAAAAACAATAAGCCTCAAGTTGCAATATTGGAAGATTCTATGGGCAAAATATTGAATGGTGCAAGAAACATCAAAAGAAGATGGAAGGAATACACAGAGTCACTGTACCAAAAAGACCTGGTCAATCTTCATCCACTTCAGGAGGTGGCATATGAGCACTGAAGGAATTGGCAAAGAACAAGACTCCAGACATTGATGGAATACCCATTGAGATGTTTCAACAAATGGATGCCCCGCTGGAGGCACTCATTTGGCTATGTCAAGAGATCTGGAAGACAGCTACATGGCCAACTCACTGGAAAAGATCCATATTTGTACTCATTCCAAAGAAAGGTGATCCCACACAATGTGGAAATTACTGAACAATATCATTAACATTGCATGCATGTGAAGTCTTGCTGAAGATAATTCAAAAATGGTTGCAGCAGTATATTGACAGAATACTTCCAGAAATACAAGCTCGTTTCAGTGGAATGAGGAATATCATTGTTGATGTCAGATGGATCTTGGCTCAAAGCAAAGAAAACCAGAAAGATGTTTATTTGTGTTTTATTGACTATGCAAAAGCATTTGATTGCATGGATCATAAGAAATTATGGGTAGCATTGAGAAGAATGGGAATTTCAGAACACTTGCTTGTACTCATGCAGAATCTGTACATAGACCAGGAGGCTGTTGTTCAAAAAGCTCGAGAAGTTGGACTATATGAAGAAGAACATGGTATCAGGATTGGAGGAAGAATCATTAACAACCTGCACTACAATGATGACACAACTCTGCTTGCTGAAAGTGAGGATGACTTGAGGCACTTACTAATGAAGATTGAAGAATACAGTCTGCAGTATGGATTACATCTCAATATAAAGAAAATAAAAATCCTCACAACTGGACCAATAAACAGCATCATGATAAATGAAGAAAAGATTGAAGTTGTCAGAGACTTCACATTGCTTGGTTCTACAACTGACGCCAATGGAAGCAGTAGTCAGGAAATCAGATGACATATAGCATAGTCCAAGTCGGCTGCAAAGGACATCTTTCAAGTGATGAAGAGCAAAAATGTCTCCTTGAGGACTAAGGTGCACCTGACCCAAGACATAGTATTTTCAATCACCTCATATGTGTGTGAGAGCTGAACAATGAATAAGGAAAAAAGAAGTAGAGTTGATGCTTTTGAGTTGTGGTGCTGGTGAAGAATGCTGAAAGTACCATGGACTGCTAAAAGAACTAACAGGTCTGTCCCAGAAGAAGTGCAGCCAAAATGCTCCTTGGAAGCAAGAATGACCAGACTTCATCTCACCTACTTTGGTCATGTTGTCAGAAGGGACCATTCCCTGGAGAAGGATGTCATGCTTGGTAGGGTGGAGGATCGACGAAACAGGGAAAGGTCCTCAACGAGATGGATTGACCTGCTGGCTGTGGCAATGGGCTCCAGTATAGCAAGGATCATGGAGCTGGCACGGGATCGGGTGGTATTTCGTTCTGCTGTGCATGGGGTCGCTGTGAGTCGGAGATGACTTGACAGCACCTAACAGCAGTCATCTAATTTTTCATCTGCTGTTGGTGCATTTTGGGTTATGCTTGATAGTCAGTAACAGGATAGCATTAAATAGGCTAATTTTTCTCTGGAAAGCATAAAGAAAGAAAGAGATCTTTTTATACAAAAGCAAAATGTCCTTTAGGAGAATGTGGCTTTTACTGTGAAACACCTGTTCTCTAGGAGATCTACAGGCCTTTGAAATTTCCAGTCTCATTACCAGCCCTACTATAATACTAAATTTATTTTTTTCTAAAATCAAAGAGGAGCAAACTTTTAATGACCATTTTCTATCTAATTTAACTTGTCCTTTACCTTGGTTTATGGTAAACCTTTCCCCAATACCCTTCATAAGGAGCCCTGGTGGCACAAGGGTTAAGTGCTTGGTTGCTAACCAAAAGGTTGGTGGTTCAAACCCACCTAGCTACTCTGCTACAGGACATGGTGATTTGATTCCATAAAGAGTATAGCCAAGGAAACCCTCTGGGGCAATTCTTCTCATGGGGTTGCTATGAGTTGGAAATGGCTCAATGGCAATCAGAACAACACCCTTCAAACATTTCTCCTTCCACAACGACTATGGGAGAAACAGTGGAGGGAGGTTTTGGTGAGAGGTGCACTTCCCTGAGGGAAGTGCAGTGATGTTTGGGACTGTGCCACTGCTGTGGAAGCTGGAGAGACCAGGGCAGTGTTGACACAGACATTAGACTAGAGTGTGGGAGGAACACATTCAGTCAGGAGTCCTAGAGCGAAATCACCAAGATCAGCCAATCACCCAAATAGCCCAACACCTTGGAAAACTCACAAAGGACTGCAAAAGGCTCACAGGGAAGACTGAAGTGACAGTAATTAAAAGGAAATCTGTGAGAGAAGAGTGAATGGAGAAATGAAATGTGATATAGCTATATCTATACAGTGGAATATTATTCAGCCATAAAGGGAAGTAAAGTCCTGATGTGTGCTATCACAGGGATGCACCTTGAACTCATTGTACTGAGGGAAGTAACTCAGAGACAAAGGGACAAACATTACATGATCCTACTTATATGAAATATCTACAACAGGCAAAGGTATAAAGATAGAAAATTATCAGTAGTTACTGGGGGCTGGGAGGGGTGGGGAGAACGAAGAGTTCCTGCTTAAGAGGCACTGAGTTTCTTTCTGTTATTGGTAGCTGCTGAGTCACCCCCGGTCACCGCATGAGGAACTGAACAAAACAGTGCTGGTCCTGAGCCATCCCATGATGGTTTGAGGATTGGACTCTTATCATCCACAGGGATTTTATTGCTGATCTTCAGACATAGACCATTAGGCCTTTCTCCTTAGTCTGTCTAAGTCTGGAAGCTCTGCTGAAACCTGTTCAGCATCATAGCAACACACACGCCTCCACTGACAGACTGGTGGTGGCTGTACATGAAGTGCATTGGCTGGGACTCGAACCTGGGGCTCCCACCTGGAAGATGAGAAGTCTGCCACTGAACCACCAAGGCACTCATGACTTTGTGTTTAGGGAGATGGAAAATATTTGGAAATGGGTAGTGATGATGGTAGCAAAACATGGTGAATGTACTTAATGTCACAATATTGTATGCTTAAAAATGGTTCTGCAGTATGGATTACATCTCAACATAAAGAAAACAAAAATCCTCACAACTGGACCAATGAGCAGCATCACAATCAATGGAGAGAAGATTGAGGTTGTCAAGGAATTCACATTGCTTGGTTCTACAATTGATGCCAACGGAAGCAGCAGTCAGGACATTAGACGTCGTGTAGCATTGGGAAAGTCAACTGCGAAGGAACTGTTTCAAGTGCTGAGGAGCAAGGATAACTCCTTGAGGACTAAGGTGCTCCTGACACAAGCCATGCTATTTCCAATCTCCTTGTATGCATGTGAGAGCTGGACAATGAATAAGGAAGACCGAAGAAGAGTTGATGCTTTTGAGTTGTGGTCCTGGCGAAGAATGCTGAAAGTACCATGGACTGCTAAAAGAACTAACAGATCTGTCCTGGAGGAAGTGCAGCCAGAATGCTCCTTGGAAGCAAGAATGGCCAGACTTCGTCTCACCTATTTTGGTCATGTTGTAAGAAGGGACCATTCCCTGGAGAAGGATGTCATGCTTGGTAGGGTGGAGGGTCGACGAAAGAGGGGGAGGCCTTCAATGAGATGGATTGATACAGTGGCTGCGATGATGGGCTCGAGTATAGCAGGGATTGTGGGGCTGGTGCGGGATCGGGCAGTGTTTCGTTCTGCTGTGCATGGGGTCGCTATGAGTCGGAAACGACTCGACGGCACTTAACAACAACAACAAAAATGGTTCAAATGGCAAATAATTTGCTCCATAAATTTTACCACAATAAAAATTTTTTAAGAAAATTTGTGAGGTAAGAGCCTCCCTCAGACATGCCATTGTTGCCGTGTTCAGCTGCCCTGATGCCTACTTGTCACAGCACCCCTCAGGATGATGGTGTGGCAGCAATGCAGCAGCACTGGCACCATAGGGACTGCGCTGCCCTCTGCTGCCCCCGTGCCCGAGCAGGAGGGCTGGTGAGCACATCAAGAAACTGCCTCCTTGAAGCCAAAGCATTGCATCTGCTTATGCTAATTAAATAAATGCCAGTTGGATCATTTTCGGTGTGCTTACTGAAGCAAGTACCATAAACAGGGATGCTCTCCAAGAATCAGAGAGAAGTTAGAAACTGAAAGACGAGCTCCCAAGCACTTACCATCACTCCTTCAAAATACTTGGTCAGGGAAGGTTACTCAGAATAGAGCAGCTAACTAAGCTTGTGTGTGCAGTTCTGGCTTGGTTCACTGTGGGCTCTTAAACATGTCATTTAACCTTGGCTTCTCCATCTGTCAAATGGGAAGGTAACACTTGCCCCCTGCCTCCTTCCAAGGTGACCTTACATGCAGGACAGATTTTTACTATTGACTTATTTACATGCTTTCTCTTTTCAACAGGGGTCTGAGGGCAATTTATAACACATGATGGAGTAGTAAGAAAAAGAAAATGAAAAATGAAAGTAGATTAGTTTTAAAATCTTAACTCATTCATTGTGGATGACAGAAATTTAGTAGAAAAGTGGAATTCTATGGATGTATTTGAAATACTGGGAGCTCTGGTAGCGTAGTGCCTGAGGCACTTGACTGCTAACCAGAAGGCTGGCAGTTCAAATCCACTAGCCACTCCTCGGAAGGAAGGTTGGGCAATCTACTTCTGTAGTGACACCGCCTCAGTAACCCAAGGAGGGGTAGCTATGAGTTGGGCCCAACTCGATGACTAATAACAACAACAACAATATTTGAAATACCTGTAAATTTATTGAAATGTCTCTGTGTGATGCAAACAGTTAATGCAGTTGACTGTTAACCAAAAAGTTGGAGGTTCAAATCCACCCAGAAAATAAGCCATTGAAAACCCTATGGAGCACGGTTCTTCTCTGACACACATAGGGTCACCATATGTTGGAGTCAACTTGATGGCATGGGTAAGTGTGCCAGAAAGATTATGGACTTTGGATTCAGCTGTGACTTCACATTGAGTTTGAATATTCATAACCATGAGACCCTTGGCAAGGTATCACCCACCCTGATCTTCATTTCCCTTGTCTATGGAATGGGAATGTAAAGTTATTGAAGGATTAAATGTGATAGGCGTATGTGGAAGCACCTAGACCAGTGCCTGGCACATAGCAGGGCTTTGTAAACATTGCTTTGTTTTTGTTTCCCTCCCTCCCTCCCTCCTTCCCTTTTTCACTCCCATCTTCCCTCCCTCTCTCCCTCCCTGTTTCTTTTTCTCTCTGAGTCTTTCTTTTTCTCCCTCTTCTCCCTTTCCTTTCTCTCTCCCATCCTTCCTTTTTACCTTCCGCTCTCTTCCCCTCATTTTCTCCCTTATTCCCTTCCTTCTCTCTCTCTCTCTCTCTCTCCCCCTCCCTTTTTTCTTTTTCTCATGTTGAATGAAGAAGTCTCCAGGAAACACCCCTCACATTATGATATTGGTGAATGAGAGGGTCATCTCTGAGAATGAGAAAGTTTGAAACTATGAAAAGCAGAGCATCTTGTCATGCAAGAAAGGGACACTTTTCCAAGATGAAGAATGACTTGCAAAGTCACCTCATGAGTCTTTTAAATTTGATTCTCTGAGCTGTGTTTTCATGTGTGTGGCATTAATAACATTGGCTCCCTCACATGCCTCAGAACTCTCAAAGAGAATTGGGAATTGGAAAGGGAATGCTGAGAGCATGAAGCTGAGAAGACCAAGCGCTCGGCTACCATTATGATGAGCCTGGCAGCACAGTCCCAGATGCGAGGGACAGCTGGAGGGTTGGGCAATCCAGAAAGTGCTAGAACCTCCAGGCTTCCATCCCCCTGCCTGGAGCAGCAGGTGTCTGCATGCTTACTTACTACTGGCTAGTTAGAAAATAGACATGATAAATTCAGTGCTCCTTTAGTCTCTGAAGTCCCTGGGTATGTCCAGGCAGTCAGGATGTGGTGTGTGGAAGGTGACAACCAAAAATTATTCCAGGCAACCAGTTGACACTGGGGACATTTAGCAGCAGGAAGCAGGGCCATGGTCACAGGTTATGAACTGGGCAGGAATTTTCCAGATCTAGCCCATGTCTTCCTGTCTGTGAAGCCATTTCTGATGGACCCTCTCCCCAGGGAAGAATCAGACTCACCTCCTCTGTGCCCCAGTGGTCCCAGTGTTGACTGTTCATAGCCCTGATTCTCTGTCACTGTTGTTGTTAGGTGTTGTCAAGACAGCTCTGACTCATGGTGACTATAAAATAACAGAATGAAACGTTGTCCAATTCTATGACATCTTCATGATCATTGGTGTATTTGAGATCATTCTGTCTCACTGAGGGTTTCCTCTGACCTTCTACCCACATGATGTCCTTTTCTAGTGATGGGTCTTTCCTGATGTCACCATGTGCGGCTATTTGTATATCGGTGCCCATATTACACTGTGAGTTCCTCAAGGCTTGGTATCCTCAGGCCTAGCACCAATGGCTGGCACATGGTAGGTGCCTAATAAAGTGGGAGTAGTAAGTGGAAGGTTCAGGACTATAAGGACAAGGCCAGGCCTTCATCCTAAAAGCAAATGGGAGAACTAGGTCTGTTATCAAGGCAGGGAAAAAGATGAGAGACCATCAGCATGCAAGGCCAGGGACAGATGAGCAGTGAGACCTGGTCCAGTCCCCTCAGATCCCTACTGCCTAGGGATAGTGTTGACCTTCTGAGTTCCAGCTGGGTCTGGTATGAGAAAGTGCAGTGTGTTAGAGTTCAAGAACTGTTGCTGCAGCCATCAGTCAAATGACTTTTGGACTTGTGACTGAACTTTTTTTGTGTGCCTCAGTTTTCCTGTCTGTAAAATGGGAATAATGATAGTAACCCCTTAGGGTTATTGGGAAGATGAAATGAGTTAATATAATGAATTACTTGGGACAGAGCTTGGCATAGAATGTATTCTATGTGTCTGTTGGTTGTTATCATTGCTGTTGTTGTTCTTCTTATTTGTACTAGAGGGCACACTTAGTCCACAGATCCCTACAGTGTTGTGAAGAAAGAAGAATCTAGTAATACTGGCCTCCCCCCACTGTATTCTAGCTACTCTTTGCCTGGTTAGGAGGGATAATCTGATGACTAGGTCTCTACATGCTGTTGAAAAATGCTATAAAGTTAAACTTTTGAGAGCCTGGTGACAAGCCAGGAGCTCTGATGGCATAGTGCCTAAGGCATTTGACTGCTAATCAGAAGGCTGGTAGTTCAAACCCATCAGCCACTCCTTGAAAGGAAGGTTGGGCAATCTACTTCCCTAGTGATACCGCCTTGGAAACCCAAGGAGGGGTCTCTATGAGTTGGATCCGACTCGACAGCAGTGAGTTTTTTTCTTTTGGTAACAAGTCACAACCACAATGATGCCAAGAGTTGACTTTAAAAGAACGTGGGTTTGAGCTTTGTTTGCTGGCCTAGTCATATAACCTGAGGTCCTTGTAGGTTAGAGGATAAGGAAAAAACCAAAACACCAAATACACTGCTGTGGAGTCAGATCTGACTCATAGTGACCCCTCCTTGGGTTTCCAAGGTATATCACTACTGAAGTAGATTGCCCAACCTTCCTTCTGAGGAGTAGCTGATGGGTTTGAACCAAAGGAGGCGTCAAATTTTTTCTTTCTGCCTTTATAATCTCAAATCTAATGGAAACAAAAGAACATTAAAAGGAGCTTTTATTGTTCAAGGAAAGTTCCTGCTTGTTTTTAAACATACACTTATAAAGCACACACTATGTATCAGGCAAAGGAGCTCTGGTATAGCAGTGGCTAAGGCATTTGCCTGCTAACCAGAAGGTTAGCGGTTAAACCCACCAGCTGCTTTGCGGAAAGAAGATGGGGCTATCTACTTCTGTAAAGATTTACCACCTTGGAAACCCAATGGGTCAGAATTAACTCGATGGCAGTAAGTTGTGCTTTTTTTTTTTTTTTTTTTTTTAATGTGTCAGGCAGAGTCTCCGGGTGTGGTGCAAATAGTTGACATGCTTGGCTGCTAACCAAAAGGCTGGAAGTTTGAGGCCACCCAGAGGTATATTGGAAGAAAGGCCTGATTATCCCACCCCCCCTGAAAAATCAGCCACTGAAAACCCTGTGCAGCACAGTTCTACTCTGACACATGAAAGAGGTTGCCATGAGTTGAAATTGACTCGACAGCAATTAGTACTAGTAGGCATACTGTTCTAATTACAAGTATTAACTCACTTAATCCCCAAAATAACCTTGTGAAATAAAGATACTATGATTACTACTTTACAGATAAGGAATCTGAGGAACAGAGAGGGTAAACAATGTGTCCAAGGTCACACAACAGTGGGTGGTGAAGCCAGGATGGTGAACCCAGAAGTTTGACTCCAGAGTCCCTCCTATGGCTCCTACTATGCCACCTCTCCAGAGGACTAAGTTTGAGTAAATGGGCAACGGATAAGCATGCCCCTTGCAGCCCAAAGAGAGTCTCCTGCTCAGAGCAGCCCTGCCTCCCTGTTGGAAGGGAAGGGGAATCCCACAGAGCACACCAGATTCTCTGAGCTGATTCCAGGTGACCAGTTTTGGAAGGGAGTTCATAACTTACAGTCACCAAGCTGAGAACCCAGGGAGACAGTCACCATGAGGACACCATGAAGGAGACCTACCTTGTAACGCAGGGCCCCTCCACTACATCCTCCCATTGCCTTCTATTTACTTCAAATGCTCCCCAGTCTAGGAACATGCCAATCTCTGGTTTTCAGTGGGGTGTGGGGCCTTGGGGGCTTCTCCCTGTTCTCCAGGAAAGTAGAGGAATCCCTAGGGAGCCCTATGAATATCAGTAAATCGGTCTTTGTGTGTGATTGCGGGAGGCCTTTACTATCGGACAGCCTTTCCCTTCCCCTGATAGAGATAAATGTTGATAACTCAATGATGATGAAAACATGGTGAAGTGCCAAGCACAGCATGTTTAGTTACAAAAACCAGGAATAATTGCTTCAGCCTTGTTGCTATGAAAACCAGTTGTTGAGTCCAGGATGATTCTAGTACGAAATTGGCATTTGGGGATTAATTGTTTAGAATGTAATGACTGCTACAACCCAAACTAATGAGAACAGAAGGCAGTTTCCAATTTCAATTTTCTGGAATGAAACAGGCTTTGCCAGACTGGCTGGTACAGAAACAGAAGAGTGGGAGGGCTTTCTTTTTAAAATTTTCTTTTGACCTCAGTATTGGTTGGGCAAAAAATAAGAAAGCATTTTGCAAGAACAGCTTCTGAGGAGACTGGTCAAAAGTCTTGGCAGACGCCTCAGGAAAACTCTGAATTGTTATTTAAAAGCCTGACTGAGCTCTCCTTAGCATCCCTGAGCAGGGGAGGGGAGTGGCTAGGCGAGGGTGAGTCATCCCAAGCTGGGGAGAGAGACCTGCCCCTGCTGCTCACCAGCCCTGACCTTCAGCGGGTCACTATCCCTTTCTGCATCTGTCCCCTCCTGCAAAACCAGGAGGGATAGTCACTTACTCTGCCAGCCCCAACGGCTTATTGTGAAGATCCAATGAAGAAATAGCTGGCCAAGTGCTCTGTGATCTTTAAATCACAATGTGGATGGAAGGTATTATTTGGATAAATTATACCCTTTTCTCATTCATTTTTGTTTGTTTGCTTGCTTAGCCCTGCCTTGTTCTAACAAGGACTTAGGGCCATTTTCCTTTTTTTTTTTTTATAATTTCTTGCTACACTATGAGCTCCATGGGAAACAACTGTCATGACAAGTAGTGGTTCAATACCAGGAAAGACTTCCAGTGGTTGGCTGGGGCCAGGTAGATAATAGCTGGATGATGCCAGAAGAGGAGCTGATCCATTCTAAGGGAGGCTGAGGGAGCCAAAAGTGTTCTGAAATGTCTAACCTCAAGCTGTGTCCTTGCCAACCCTTCAGATAGCCGTTAGTGCCATGGATAATTGGTAATGGAAGGGAGGTGGGGAAAAGAAGATGGAGTAGATCATTTGTTGATGGGCTTATTCCTCCACCATATGTTTATTTATTGAGGGCCTGCTATGGGCAGTGGTGCTATAATGGAGAGATTTAAAGGGCCCTTGGAAGATGCTCACTTAACAGGGCACATCATGGACTGACTGGTTGCTGTGGAAATGACTCCAACTCATGCCAACTCTGTGTGTGCCAGAGTAAAACTGTGCTCCAGGGGGGTTTCACTGATTGATTTATCAGCAGTAGATTGCCCAGGCCTTTCTTCGAGGTGTCCTGGGTGAACCTGAACCCCCAGCATTTTGGTTAACAGCCACATTAACTGTTTGCATCACCCAGAGACCCTTGTACCTCATGGAAAAGATTCCAAATTCGTCTCTCGTTTCCCAATTCTTGTCCAGTTTCCTTTTATCTCCACCCCCACTTTTTAGCTGACATTGGTAATAGAGATGCTGAACAAGATTGCCTGGAATTCTTTCCATGAACTGGAAGGTCACATGGGGTCACTATGAGTTGAAATCAACTCGATGGCATCCAGTAACAGCAACAACCTCATCAAAATCCCATCAAGAGATGAGGATGCTCTAGATTGCCTGCCAGGCTTTGGTGGTCAGGGTTGGCTGCATAAGAGGATTTAGAGCTGATGCTCTTAGAATGAAAGCAAATTCCCTGAGGCTGGATGCAACTTGTTCCTTGCTTGTCTGGGTGGCCTCATCCCATGCCTCTTCCCCAAGACTCTGTGCTCCAGCCATTTTGGCTGCTTTGAGCCTTTGCTTTTGCCTTGCTCCCTCCTCCCCTGGGCCTTTAGAATGCTCCTTCTCACAGTCAAACCAGATGTTTTCAGGTTACCCAGTGCAGGTCAGACAACTTGGCTATATATACCCTCAAAGGCTCCAGCTCCTTTTCTTCAGAGTAGACATCTCAATAGGGTGATATATGAATGATGGCTGACTCCCTCAGGAGATGGAACTGCTATGAGAAGGCCATTATAGGCTCTCCCGGGTATTACAGATGGTTAAATACTCAGCTGCTAACCAAAAACTTGGCAGTGCAAATCTACTCAGAGGTTATTGGAAGGAAGGCCTGGTGATCCACTTGTGGAAGATTCCAGCTGTTGAAAACCTTATGGACTACAGTTCTACTCTGACACACGTGTTGTCACCATGAATCTGAATCAACTCAACAGTAACTGTTTTTTTTTTTTTTTTTTTGCCTGTAGTAGGCCCTCAATAAACAAACGTGTATTTTGGTTATGTGGTGTTGCTCTAACAGAAAATACCACAAGTAGATGACTTTAACAAATAGGGATTTATTCTATCACAGTTTAGGAGGCTAGAAGTCTGAGTTCAAAGTGCCAGCTGTAGGGGCTGGGTGAAGGCCTCTTGACCTTGGGCTTCAGCTCTGCCTCTTGCTCCCAGCCCACTGAAGCTGGAGGCTTCTCTCAGCAGCTTCAGCTGCTGAGGCTGACAAACCCAAGGTTGACAAATAAAATACCACAGTCTCAACATTATCAAACAACACAGAAGGCCACTAGTTCAAGTCAGAAACAGTCCCAAGATCAGCAGGCAACATGGCAGGCTGATGAATGAAGACTTGGCTGAATACAGGATCCAAGTGTGCCAAAAATCTCAGAAACCTTTCTCAAAGCTTCTTGTATACACCTCTAAGGCAGCTGCTCATTTTCCCACAGCAAATCCACCATGGATTTTATTACCAGTCTCATCATGTGGAATAACTACATCCATCTGCCCAAACACTCAAAACTAGGCCCAGCCAATTTGACATATAACTTTAACTACCACAATATGTTGATGAATGATTGAACTACTCCATCTTTTTTTCTCCATCTGCCCTTCATCACCTCTATCCCATTATCAACAGCATTTACTACTATTTGAAATAATTTAATATATCTCTTTCTTTATGTGTTCATGATTCACCTGCCTTCTAATGAGAATCTCAGCCCCTTGAGAACAGGGACTTTCTCTGACTTGTCCACAGAAAGCTCCCAGTGTGGAGCAGTGTCTGGCATACTGTAGGAGCTCAAGAAGTATTTACTGAGTCACCAAATAAACAAGCCTTCATTAACTGGTGCCTAGATTATCTGCAGGAGTCTCTGTAGTGGTGCAAATGGTTAAGAGCTCAACCAGTAACCAAAAGCATGAAGGTTTGAGTCCACCTAGAGATGACAGTGTAGTGCCTAAGGCACTTGAGTGCTAATCAAAAGGCTGGTGGTTCAAACCCACCAGCCACTCTTGGGAAGGAAGATGGAGCAATCTACTTCCGTAGTGATACTGCCTCGGAAACCCAAGGAGGGGTCGCTATGAGTTGGGTCCGACTCGATGGCACATAACAAAAACACAACAGAGATGCCTCAAAAGAAAGGCCTGGTGATCTACTTCTAAAAAAACAGCCACTGAAAACCCTGTGGAGCATA
>NW_006921781.1:997900-1011279 GCF_000298275.1 Orycteropus afer afer
TAATGATATTGTTTGATAATTTCCACATTCTGTGGGATCACCTTTCTTTGGAATGGGTACAAATATGGATCTCTTCCAGTCAGTTGGCCAGGTAGCTGTTTTCCAAATCTCTTGACATAACCGAGTGAGTGCCTCCAGTGGGGCATCTGTTTGTTGAAACATCTCAATGGGTAGGTACTCTGTCAATTCCTGGAGCCTTGTTCTTCACCAATTCCTTCAGTGCAGCTTCGACTTCTTCCTTCAACACCATTGGTTCTTGATCATATGGCTCCTCCTGAAATGGATGAAGATCTACTAGTTTTTTTGGTACAGTGATTCTGTGTATTCTTCCCATCTTCTTTTGATGTTTCCTGCATCATTCAATATTTTGCCCATAGAATCTTTCAATATTGCAACTCGAGGCTTAACTTATTGCCTCAGTTGTTTCATCTTGAGAAATGCCAAGCATGTTCTTCCCATTTGGTTTTCTAACTGCAAGTTTGCACATTTCAGTATAGTAATTGGCTTTATCTGCTCAAGCTTCTCTTTGAAATCTTCTGTTCAGCTCTTTTATCTTGTCATTTCTTACATTTACTTTAGCTACTCTCTACTCAGGGGCAAGTTTCAGAGTCTCTTCTGTCATCAATTTTGGTCTTTTCTTCTTTTCTTGTCTTTTTAGTGAATGATGTTCTTGATGTCATTCCACAAGTCTTCTGGTTTTTGGTCATTGGTGTTCAATGCATCAAATCTATTCTTTAGATGGTCTCTAAATTCAGGAAGAATATATTCAAGATAATATTTTGGCTCACATGGACTTGTTTTAACTGCATTTATTTATTTATTTATTTTTATTATGATTTTGGTGAAAATTTACACAGCAAATCACTTTCCACATAGCAGTTCATATACACTGTCTCATGACATTGACTACAATTTACCACAATGCAACAGCTCCCCTCCCACTTCCTCCTGATAGTTAACCCTTCTCTGTGTCCATTCCTCCATGCACTCCTGCCCCCTGAGCTGTCTTCCTGTGCATAAACAGCCTTTCTTTCTCCATGATTGTTCTCTCCAAGGAGTGTATCTACCTCAGGTAATTGTTCAACTCATATGCCTGTCTTTTGTTTGGCTAGAAGCCACAGGTGTGGGTTCAATTCCAGACCTGAAGGGTACCTAAGAGCCATAGTCTCAGTGGTTCCACCAGGCTCTATCAGACCAGCAAACCTGGTCCCCCCCCCCTTTTTATTCCAAATGATTTTGAGTATTGTTCCACATTGTTCTCCCTCTCTATCCAGGATCTCCTACATAGATCCCCCTCCAAATGGTTGACAGTGGTAGCCAGACACCATCTAGTTCTTCTGGTCTCATAGTCGTATAGGCTGTAGATCGTATGATGTATTAACTGTCTTTAACTTCAGGTTGAACTTACATATGAGCAGTTGATGGTCTGTTCCACAATCTGTTCCTGGCCTAGTTTTGGCTGAAGATATTGAGCTTTTCCATCGCCTCTTACTGCAGATGTAGTCAATCTGATTCCTGAGTATTCCATCCGGCAAAGTCCACATGCATAGCCACCATTTGTGTTGTTGAAAAAAAGTATTGCCAATGAATAAGTCATTGGTCTTGCAAAATTCTATCATGAGATTTCCAGCATCATTTCTGTCATCAAGGCCAAATTTTCCAACTACCAGTGATTCTTCTTTGTTTGCAACTTTTGCATTCTAGTCATCGTGATAATTAACACATCCTGATTGCATGTTTGGTCAATTTCAGACTGCAGAAGCTGATAAAAATCTTCAATTTCCTCATCTTTGGCTTTGGTACTGGTCCATAAATTTGAATAATAGTTGTATTAACTGGTCTTCCTTGTAGGCGTATGGATATTATCCTATCACTGACAGCATTGTACTTCAGGACAGATCTTGAAATATCCTTTGTGATAATGAATGCCATGCCATTCCTCTTTGAACTGTCATTCCTGGCGTAGTAGATCATATGGTGGTCTGATTCAAAATGGCCAAAACCAGTCCATTTCAGCTCACTAATGCCTAAGAAATCAATCTTTTTGTGCTCCATTTCTGACAACTTCCAATTTTCCTAGATTCATGCTTTGTACATTCCATGTTCTGATTATTAATGGATGTTTGCAGCTATTTCTCCTTAATTTGAGTTGTGCCACATCAGCAAATGGAGGTCTTGAAAGCTTTACCTTATCTATATCATTAAGGTTTGTTCTATTCTGATGATGTAGATCTTCCTTGGTCCTATTTTGAGAGCTTTCTGACCTAAGTGGCTTATCCTCCTTCACTGTATTGGACAATGTTTCTGGGGTATTCATAAAGTTGCACAGTAATATATCAGACAGTTTTTCTCTGCTATTCATAAGGTTTTCCCTGGCCAGTTCTTTGAGAAGTGGATGGCCTCCTCCCTCTTCCTAGTCTGTCTCAGTCTGTAAGCTGTTGAAACCTGTGCACCATGTGCAACCCTGCTGGGTTTGAGACAGTGGTGGCACAGCCTCAAGCCTCACAGCAACACACCACCACAGTAGGACAAAATGACAGACAAGTTTGTCTCCCTTAGCTGTTCAAAACCTTTCCACCCTCCCCACCCTCCCCTTACATAGATCCCTGCCTCTTTCCCACTGCTTGGGAGGGGCATGGCCTGGGTCCTCGGCCTTACCTGGATCCCTCCTTCTGCTTCCTTGCTCTCTCCTGGTGCCACCCCCAGCTTTTCCTCTGCTTTCCCCAGTTTTCCTGTCACTTGGGAGGGCTGTGGTCTGGGTCCCCAGCCTTACCTGGATCCCTGCCTCTGCTTCCTACATAGACCATTTTACTTCATACTGTTCTGTCTTCCTGCTTCTTTGTATGGTTAATATTTTCTCATCTGTCAGAGCTGCTCAGCTGTCATCTCCTTCCAGGAGCCTGTCCCTAAGCCTCTCATGATACAAAACTGAGCTAGCTAGGCTCTCCCAATAGACGAGGCCCTTCAGAGCTAGGAACAAGTTTCATTCATCTCAGTACATGGCTCATTGCCTGACATACGACAAGCACTCTGTGAGCTCCTAGATGAATTTAGGAATGAAGAGAATTGCCCTTTGATTTAGACACATGACCTCAACTCTGTAGACCTACCCATATCCAGGCAACAGGGCATCTATGGTAGTTAAGGTTGTGTGTCAGCTTGGCTGGGCTGTGGTTTTGAGTGACTTGGCAGATGGATATAGTTATTCCTCATGATGAGATTGAAATCACCTCTATGTGGAATCTTCTGTGAGCAGCTAAGTAGTTGAAGGGGAGTTGGTTTCAGGGTGTGGCCTGTTGCCGGTGTATATGGAGAAGCTTTGGGTAAGGTCTTCTAGTTTTGGCACGTTTTGGATCCTTCATTCGGGTGAGTCTTCATCTCCAGTTCCCGGACTTACACCAGTGACCTGTCGTGTTGCCTGCTGATCTTGGGAGTATTCCTTGACTTGAACAAGCAGCCTGCTGTGTTATGTACTGATCTCAAGATTGTGCCATTTGACCTGTCAATCTTGGGTTCATAGGCCTCAGCCTCCAGCAGCTGTGTGAGTTAGGAGGTGCTCCAGTGGTCCAGCAACAAGAGGCAGAGCTGAAGCCCAAGGTCGAGGGGCCATCCCCTAACCCCCAGAGCTAGCACTTTGAATTCACACTTCTAACCTCCTAAACTGTAAAATCATAAATTCCCATTTGTTAAAGCCATCTACTTGTGGTATTTCTGTTGTAGCAGCACTAGAGAACTAAGACAGCATCTTACCCTAAGCCCCTGATCTGTAGTTGCCACTCTGGCCGCCTTCAGGCTGTGTTCACCATGTAGGGTGAAGAATCTTCATTAGCAAGTGAACGATGTTACATAGAGCTTGCATTTTTAGATCCTTCTGAGTCCTGGAGCTTGTCTTTGGCCTAAAAGAGTCGTGTTCATTTGTCAGGGCTGTTGTAACAAAGTACTTCAAATTAGGTGGCTTAAAACAACAGAAATTTGTTGTTCTGGGCCCTAGAAGGTTGAATTCATGGTCGGCAGGACCTCTTTCGGAAGGCTGTAGGGGAAACTCCTCCCTCATCTTTTTTAGCTTCTGGTAGCCCCTGGCATTCTTTGTTTTGTGATAGCATCACTCCAGTCTCTGCCTTTCACTTCCCATGGCCAGCTTCCTTCTGTGTCTGCCTGAGTCTCTTCTCCTCTTCCTATAAGGACACCAATCATACTGGAGTAAGGACTACGCTAATGACCTCATCTTAACTTGATTACAGGTGAAAAGACCTGATTTCCAAACAAGATCACATTCACAGGTACCGGGGATTAGGTTCTCTTCCTGGGGGACACAATTCAACCCATAATAGGAGTCAAGAATTTCTTTCAGTGGACACTACTGATCAAACTTAGATATACAGGCTGGAGTGGTTGTGAGGCCTCTCACGTGTGAGAAAAAGGTAGCTGGGCTGCCTGCTGGGAGCCATGGCTAGCTCCCTCTCCACCACCATGTTCTAGAACTCTGAGGAGTCTGCGAAATCTAAATTCAAATGTTTATTTATCAAGATAGGAGGGAAAAATGTATTTTAGTTAATAGTCTGTTGGTTTTGTTTATAACCTCCACGCAGTCAGACAAATAGTCAGCCGGCCTCTTTTTGACTCTTGCTCCAGTTCTCACTAATGTTAGGGGTGTTCGTGTACCTCAGCTGTACAGGAAATACTCTCGGACATAGCCAGAGGATTGTGGGATATTGTTCTTATGTCCTTGAAGGAAATACCTCCAAAAATACAAGAAATACAAGATAATTGTTACCCTAAATAGGGATATATATATATATACATATATATATAGGAATTTATTAGCAGGTCTGAGATTGAAATTCGTTGTAAACTTCTCTGAGGAGAAAAATGCAGGAAGGGAAACAATCAGGACTGTTTTGCCTCAAACTAATTGACGGAGATAAATGTCAGAAGAGTGATTACCTCTGGGGGAAGGGTACTGACTGGAAGGGGAAAGAGAGAACCTTCTGGGATGTGGAAGTGTTCTATATCTTGATCTGGGTGGTGGCTACTGGATCATGCATATGTTAGAATTCACTAAGCTGCACACTTAAGATTAATGCAACTCTACATACAAGCAGGTTTTGGAGTTGGTCACCTTGGGCTTGCAGGTCTGTGCCCTTGAGCCAGTTACTTAGTCTGACTAAACCTCAATTCATTCAACTGCAAAGTGAGTAAGACAAAACACCTACCTCATAGCTCTGTGGTAAAGATTAAATGAGTTAGCGTTGAATAAGTGCTGGTTCTTTATTATATGAACTACGTTAGAAAGAAGGAGCTCTGGTAGCGTAGTGCCTAAGGCACTTGACTGCTAACCAAAAGGCTGGCGGTTCAAACCCACCAGCCACTCCTCGGAAGGAAGATGGGGCAATCTACTTCTGTAGTGATACCACCTGGGAAACGCAAGGAGGGGTCGCTATGAGTTGGGCCCAACTCGATGGCACATAACAACAACAACAACAACCAACATTAGAAAGATATAAGGCTGCTGTTGATGTGACTCCGATTCATAGCATCCCCATGCACAGCAGAACCAAATGCTATTCAGTCCTGTGCCATCCTGTGATCAGTTATAGATTGGACTGCTGTGATCCACGGGGGTTTCACTGGCTAATTTTCAGAAGTAGATTGCCAGGCCTTTCTTCCTGGTCTATCTTAGTCTGGAAGTTCCACTGAAACCTGTTTAGCATCATAGCAACATGCAAGTCTCCCAGACAAACTCACTGGGCATGAGGTGCATTGGCCAGGAATTGAATCCAGGTCTTCTGCATGGAAGGCAAGAATTCTGCTCCAGAACCACTAATGCCTCCCATTAACTATATCATTGTTTTTTGTTGCTGTCAAGTTAGTTCTGATTTGTGGTGACACCATGTGTTACAGAACAGAACTGCCCCATAGAGTTTTCTTGGCTGTAATCTGCTTGTGGAAGCAGATTACCAAGCCTATGCTTCCATGGTACTGCATATTAGTTTTAAATGAACTATACATAGAGGCTGGTGGATTTGAACCACCAGCCTGCTTATTAAAATGCTTTGACATTTTGAAATATGTGGATATTTTTAAAGGTGCAGTGCTCTGGTAGTATAGTGGTTAAGGCATTTGGCTTCTAACCAAAAGGTCACTGGTTCAAACCCACCAGCCCCTCCCTGGAAGAAAGATGGGACAGTCTGTGTCTGTAAAGATTTACAGCCTTGAAAACCCAATGGGGGTCACTATGAGTCAGAATCAACTTGATGGCAGTGAGTTTGGTTTGGTTTGGCTTTTCTAAATGGGGGAAAAAGTAAAGAAAGACAGACTTAGTTCTGTACAAAACTCCCCTTTCTTCTAACTGCCATGTCAACACTGCCTGTTTTCACTGACTGATTTCTTTCGAACTGTGCTTGGGTCGGTCTAGATGCTGACTTTTCTGCACAGTAAGGAGGTTCTCACCATCAGGCTTTACATTGCAACCAGAATTCAATCCTGAAGGAGACTATAGCACACTGTTGAAAATGGTTTATTGAAAAGACCTTTATTGGTCTCGTGATGACATTACTCCAGATCCCCTGACAGGGGGTTGGCCCTGGCTATATCTGATTCCTTATGGTAATGTCTCAGCTCTAATCTAATTCCACATGGAAGCTCAGCTGGGGCTAAGAAGAGATTTTGACTGTTCTTATATTAGGTAAACTAGGACAGCACTTTTTGAGTGTCCCAAAATATTCATGTGCTTTTCTTCTTATACTGCTATTTAATAAGAGAAGTGATTATGCTGTTCCCTAAATTCAACTTCAGAGTGCAAAGTGGCTTGGACACAGAGTGATAGATGCTTTAAGAGTTGCATTCATTCATTTATTCATCAAACTCTTCCCAAGTGCCCACTAAGGATAAGTGGCCACCCAAAGCACTATGGAAGGAAATAAAATCCTGGTCCTCAAAAAGCTTAGCTGGTCACTCTCCCAGATGAAGGGTCAGGAATGTGAACTTCAGCCATGGTGACAGACTCATGCCCAACCTGATAGCCACCTGTGACAGAGCTAGATGGCTGCTGCTCAGTCCACTTCAACTCATGGAGACCTTATGTGCAACAGAATAAAATGTTGCCCAGTCCTGCACCATCCTCACAACTGCCAGCATGTTTGAGTCCATTGTTAACAGCTATTGTGTCAGTCCATCTCAGTGATAGTCTCCTTTACCCTCGTTGGCCCTCTGTTTCCTCAAACATGATGTCTTCCTCCAGGTATCGATTCCTGCTAATGTGCCTAAAGCAAGGGAGTCAGTGTTCCATTGTGATCCATAAAATTTTCACTGGATAATTTTTGGAAGTGGATTGCCAGGCCTTTTTTCCTACTTTGTCTTAGTCTAGAAGCTCTGCTGAAACCTGTCTGCCGTGGGTGACTCTGCTGGTATTTAAAATACTGATGGCATAGTTTCCAGCATCCTAGCAATATGCAAGACACCACAGTACAACTGACAGGTGGGTAGTGGCCAGTCTGAGAGAGTCAGGAGCAAATACTCAAGAGGAGAAGGGCAGAAGAAGGGAGGCTGTACTGAGTACTTATTGGGGTCAGTCACAGTGGAGAACTTTGCTTATCATATCTTGTTTAATCCTCCCTACAATGCAGCAAAGTGGTTACTATTATTCTAATTTTACAGATGAGGAAGCTGAGGTTCAGAAAGGCAAAGAAATGGCTCAAAGCCATAAAGCCCATAACTGAAGGTAAGATCAGCTATATAACATGCAGGGCCCAATATAAAATGAAAATGTGGGGTCTTTTGTTAAAAAATTAAGCTTAGGTGGTCACTCTCCTAGATGAAGTGTCAGGAATGTGAACTTCAACCATGGTGACAGACTTATGCCCAACCTGATAGCCCCCTGTGACACAGCTAGAATTTCAAGACAGTGATCAAGCCAAACCAAACCAGTTGCCATCAAGTTGATTGTGATATATGGCAACACTATGTGTGTCAGAGTAGAACTGTGCTCCACAGGGTATTCAATGATTGGGTTTTCAGAAGTAGCCTGCCAGGCCTTTCTTCCATGGTTCCTCTGGGGAAATTTGAACTTCCAACATTTTTGTTAGCTGGTGAGTGTGTTAATGTTTTCTCCCACCTAGGGAGTCTAAGACAGTGACAACAGAGCATTAAGCCAAGTGCAGGCCTTCTAAGCACAGGGCTCTGTGTGACCTCATAGGTCACACGTCATGAAGCCAACCCTGAATTGAGGAGCTACAAAGAATTATGGAAGCAGAGAGATTGGAAAGACTGATACAATTAATAGCTTATTCATAGAAGTGGCAGGGAAATGCAAGGGAATGCCACTTTGGTTTCAGAGAGCCTGAGCATGAGGCAGCCTTGTTGAGTGTGTTATTGAATTAACTGGAGCAAAATGTAGCCAGGAACTGAGGTAGCTTCTGAAGCCTCTGGAATTAATCAACCTGTCCTGCATTCAAGCAGCCATGGGAAATAATCTAATCTAATCTAATCATTTTCTGTTTTCCAAAACTTTCACAAACAATAGGCACCATCCCAACCCCTCTGAGAGCTGTGTGATCTCCTGGATTAGCTTGAGGGCTGGAGTGGACATGCCTTCAGAGTTCCATCTCATTTAGGAATATGTTCAGTGGTAAATAACAGAATATCAAGAAATAGTGTCTTAAGCAAATGGAGTCTTATTTTTCTCACAGAATAAAATCTGGAAGGAGATCATTTCTAATATTAGTTTAAGTGCTCAGAATGTCAGTACTTGCATCTCTAAGATTCTCTTGGCTTTTTCCTCATGGTTGGAAGATGCTTGCTGCAGCTCCAGCCCTCTTGACTGCATTCATGGCAAAAGAATGTAGAAGGGGAAAGGGTGCCACTGTTCCCTGTCACCAAAAAAGCAAAATCTTTCTCAGAATGCCCACCTCCAAAAAAGAGTTTCATTGACCTGAACTAGGTCACACAGCTACCCAGAACTGCCAAGGAGGGATGGGAAAACAAGAAACAGGATTGTGATTGGCTTAGATCTGGGAGTGCCCATTGCATTGCCATGAACAAAACTGAAGTAGTATTATCCAGGAAGAACAGAAGAATGGGTATTGGACAGGGTTCGTTACTCGTACGGACTAAATGAGCATCTTGAATCCACATATATATCTCATAGAGGAAGTTCTAGGGGATCCTGAGGTCATGGTTGGTTTAGATGCCTGTTACCCCAGGAGTGTTGGGATACCCTAAATTGTATCTAAAGTCCATGCCACTTCTCTTCCTTTCAGGGTACTTACAACACACACAGAGGGTCTAGATCTTTCTGAATATGTCCTGCCTCTTCTGCTGGACAGTAAACTCCTAAAGGGCAAATTCATGTCTTGATTTGAAGAAATGTATTTAATTACATCTGCTATGCTAGAAGCAGTGATTGTGCTACAATGCATTCACTTGTGGTAAAGGCTTCAACATAGACATGAGGGAGTGATAAGAGAAAGCAGAGTCTAGTAATAATACATCTTGGAGAGTCTAGGAGATCATGAAGAGAAGCTATAGACTGATTCATTCATTCAAATGTTTATTTGGCACCTACTATGTTATGTTCCAAAGGAGCTCTGGTGGCATAGTAGATAAGGCACTTGACTGTTAACTGAAAGGTCAGTGGTTCAAACCCACCAGTGGCTCCATGGAAGGAAGATGGGGCAATCTACTTCTGTAAAGCTTTACAGCCTCGGAAACCCAACAGGGGTCACTATGAGTCTGAAACGACTCGACGGCAGTGAGTTTGTTTTTTTGGTTTATGTTATGTTCCAGCACTCGTCTGCATAAAAGTGTCAAAAAGCAAAGTTGTCACTTTGAAGACTAAGGTGCACCTAATACAAGCCATGGTATTTTCAGTAGCCTCATATGCATGTGCAAATAACAACAACAACAACAACATATGCATGTGAGAGCTGGACAATGAATAAGAAAGACTGCAGAAGAATTGATACATTTGAATCATGATATTGAAGAAGAATATTTAATGTACCATGGACTGCTGGAAGAATGGACAAAGCTGTCTTGGACGAAGTACAGTCAGAATGTTCTTTACAAGCGAGAATGGCCAGACTTCTTCATCTCACCTACTTTGGTCATGTTGTCAGAAGGTACGAGTCCCTGGAGAAGGATGTCGTACTTGGTAAAGTAGAGGGTCAGTGAAGAAGGGGAAGACCCTCAATGAGATGGACTGACACAGTGGCTGCAATGATGGGTTCTAGCATAATAATGATTGTGAGAACAGCACAGGACTGGGCAGTGTTTCATTCTGTTGTGCATAGGGGCACTATGAGTTGGAACTGACTTGACAGCACCTAACAACAACAACAACAACAACAACATGTTATATTAATGAACCCTGGTGGTGCAGTGGTTAAAACACTCAAAGGCTAACAGAAAGGTAAACAGTTTAAACCCACCAGACACTCCTAAGGAGAAAGATGTGGCAGTCAGTCTGCTTCCATAAAGATTCATATATATAGCTTTAGAAACTCTATGTGTCAGTTCTACTCTGCCTGTAGGGTCACTATGAGTCAGAATCAACTCGACAGCAGTGATTTATGGTTTGGTATCTTATGCATTTTCAGTCATGGTGTTGGTGAAGAATATTGAATAAACCATGGACTGCCAGAAGAATGGCCCAATCGGTCTTGGAAGAAATACAACCAGAGAGCACCTTAAAAGTGAGGATGGCAAGACTTCATCTCATGTAGTTTGGACATGTTATCAGGAGGCACCAGGCCCTGGAGAAGGACATCATCCTTGGTAAAGTAGAGGGTTAGCAAAAAAGAAAAAGACCTTCAATGAGAGGATTTACACAGTGGCTGCAACAATGGATGCAAACATAGCAATGATTATGAGGATGACGCAAGACTGGGCAGTATTCTCTTCTTTTATACGTGGGTTCACTCTGTGTCATAACTGACTCAGTGGCACCCAACAACAACATGTTATGTTATAAAAGGAGCCCTGGTGGTGCAATGGTTAAAGCATTTGGCTGCAAAAGGAAAAATTGGCAGTTGGAACTTACTGGCCTCCTTGCAGGGAAAAGGCATAGCAGTCTGCTTCCCTAAGGATGTACAGCTTTGGAAACCCTATGGGGCAATTCTATCTTATAGTGTTGCTATGAGTTGGAATCAGGTTGATGACAATGTTTTTTTTTTTTTTTGGGGGGGGGGTATGTTGTGTTATGAGGAACCCTCATGGCACAATGGTTAAGTGCTCAGCTGCTAACTGAAATGTTGGCAGTTCAAACCCATTTAGTGACTGTGCTGGAGAAAGATCTGGTGATCTACTCTTGTAAAGAGTACAGTCTAGAAAACCCTATGAGGCAGTTCTATTCTGTCCTATAGGGTTGCTATGAGTTGGAATCAACTGGACAGAACCTAACAACAATAACAATGTTATGGAACTGTTATGAGTCAGAATGGATTTGATGTTAGTGAGGCTTTTGTGGAGCTTTGGTAGAATTCTCACCTTCCACGCAGGAGATCAGTTCGATTCCTAGTCAGTGCACCTCATGCACTGCCACATGACTGGGACTGGGCAGAGTCTGTCAGTGGAGGCTTGTGTGCTGCTGTGGTGCTGAACAGGTTTCAGCAGAGCTTCCAGACTAAGTCAGACTAGGAAGAAAGGCCTGGTGATCTACTTCTGAAAATCAGTCCTTGACAACCCTGTGGAGCACAACTGTTTGTGTGTTAGGCTGGGTTCTGCAGAGGAGCAGAACCAGGGAAGCATATATATAAATAGATAGAGATTTATGTCAAGGAAAGGCTCACACAATTATGGTGGCTGGCAAGCCCCCAATCCTTGGGTCAGGTGGTAGGCTGAATGCTTCTCCTGACTCATGTACTTTTCGGGGCTGATGAACCCAAAATCTGCAGTTCAAGAGGTAGGCTCCTTGGTTCACAGGGTAGTGGGATCTAGAAGATCCAAAATCTGCAGGGCAGTAGCTGGTTGAAGACTTATCCAAGAATCAGAGGTCAGTTCATCAGATGAGCGCAGGATCAAGAGAGAACATGAGCCTTGCTAGAACAGCCATACATATTGGATGCAAGTTACACCCCCAAAGAAACTCCCCTGCTAACTGATTGGCTGCTTATATCAGATCACACAATGGAGGATGGTTCCATAATATCTGCCAAATCACTGAGGTCATGGGCAGTCGAAACATAACACTAACCACCACAGTCTGGTTTGCAACTTATAATGGGGATGGTGCAGGACTGGGCAGAGTTTTGTTCTGTTGTCCATGGAGTCACCATGAGTCGGGAGCTGACTTGATGCAGCTAACAGCAATATGTTATGTTATATGTGTCCTTGGCTCTAAGGATGTTGCAGTGAATGAAGTAAACAAGATCCCTGATGTCATGGACTTTAAAATCTAGTCCAGGGAGAAAGATAACAAACAATAAGTAAATAAAGAACTATATCAGATGATGTTAAGTGCTTTACAGAGAATTAAAACAAGCTTCTGTGGATTAGGTGTCTAGGTAACCTTCTCTAAACAAGTGGCAGGTAAGCGCTGATATGAATGAAAAGAACATTCCAAGATCAGCCAGGCCAAAGTTCAGGAGGAGATTCCTTCCAGGCAGAGGCTTAGGTAAAAGAGCTCTCGGTGTATCAAGAAATAAAGACATGATCCAGGATGTGAAAGTCAGAGGGAGAGGGCAGTGACCCAAGCAGGCGGGATCTGGTAGACCACGCTGAGGGACTTAGGTTTCAGTCTACAAGCTTTGGATAGCCTCTGGAGGAAAGCTGAATCTTAGCGGATGAGTCCCACAGTGGCATGAGGAGGGAGCTAGGGGAAAGGCCATCTGAGGAGAAAGCAGAATAATGACAGAGGACCACATAGGTCGTGTTTGGCTGGAGCAGGGGGTGATGTAGGCAGCTGGTAGGCCAGCCTAGGTCCAAGAACGGCCCTGGCAAAGGGCCGAGCTAAGTGGTTTGGACCCTGTCCTAGACCCTTGGGAAATTTCTGGTGGGAGAGTTATGTCAGCAGTGAGGACTGCCTTGGGGAAAGGCACTGGGGGACTTCTTAGAGGCCATCCCAATAACTAGGAGGACCCCACCAATAAGGGGCTGGTGGATCTCGAGATAAATAGGAAGGAGAAGTGTGATCGACATTTGTCTTTGGATATAGGGCCTACTTGGTACTTTACCCATTCATGCTTGTTGAATGAATGAACAGATTTGAATATGCTGTTGTTGTTAAGTGCCGTTGAGTCGTTTCCAACTCATAGCAACCCCATGCACAGCAGAACGAAACACTGCCTGATCCCACGCCAGCCCCACAATCCCTGCTATACTTGAGCCCATCATCGCAGCCACCGTATCAATCCATCTCCTTGAAGGCCTCCCCCTCTTTCGTC
>NW_006921781.1:1015043-1033796 GCF_000298275.1 Orycteropus afer afer
CTTGTGCTTAGTCCCTGGGAGCAAGGTAAGCACGGGTGGGCTTGTGCTTACTCACTGATCTGCACTGAACACTTTCCCTTGTTACCCTCCTGAGAGGGACCGGGACTCCGGGAGCAAGGTAAGCACAGGCATAGCACAGAGTAGCAGGCCGGAAAAGCAGGAGAAAGGGAAGAAAGAACCTCAGCAAAGCAGCAAGAGGGAAAATAGTTGCAGCCACACAAAGTGTTGCCTCTCACGAAAGTAGCTTCCTCCTCACTGAGATGTTTTATAACAATTTTTTTAAAAAAAGCAAACTAGTTGCCAATGAATCAATTCCTTCATGTGGTGATTCCTTGAGTGTCAGAGTAGAACTGTGCTCATAGGGTTTCCAGGGGCTCATTTTTAGAAGCAGATTGCTAAAGCTTTCTTCTGAAGTACCCCTGGGTGGATTTGAACTGCCAGCCTTCCCATTAGTAGCTGAGCATTAACTGCACCACTCAGGGACTCTAATAAAAGACATACTGCTGTTGGTAAGAATTGCTGTCAAGTCAGCTCCAACTCGTGGTGACCTCATGTGGGCAGAGTAGAATGGCTTCTTAGAGTTTTCAAGGTAGTGACGTTTTGGAAGCAGAGTGCCAGGCCTTTCTTCTGAGGCACTTTTGTGTGGCTTTGAGCTGCCAATCTTTTGGCTAACCAGTAACACAGCACTTAACCATTTGCATCACCCAAGGACTCCCATAAAGGCAAACACTTTAAAAATTTTCTCCTACTGTTACCTTCAGTGGGACAGTGAGGTGGGAGAAGTGGGCAAACTGAAGGACTGATTTATAAAGTTGTGCAAAGGTTAAGTTAAGATTTTAAGGTTCTACCTTGTGACACCAAGCCCTTCTCTCAGACATGCCTGGGAGCTGTGCCCCGGCTTTCGTGAAATCAATTTCCCTCCTGCATTTTACGATGAGGACGGTGGTGAGAAGCACAAGGCCTTCCCTGCCTTTTCTTTATCATCTATATCCCCATTTATTAATGTGATGCTTCCAGAGTCGAGATAATGATTTAAAAGCTCTAATTTTGTTATATTCTGAAGCCTGCCTGCCACTGAAGCTGATTGTAATGAGATTTGGGAAGGAGCTGGGCTCTTAGCTGGGGTCAATTCATCTTGGGGAGAAAGTGCTACCATCAAAACGCCCAGGAATTATTAGCACTTAGAGGAAAGCTGAAGAGACCTATTAAGGCGAGACGCTGAGGGAGTCCTAAAATATGAGGTGCAATTATATTTCTTATTTATTTCTCCCTGCTTCATATTTAAGGGTGAAGAAAAAGATGGGTAGGTAAGATCTCATGAAAATCGATAAATATTTATTAAGCACCTACAATACTATCATGCTACCTAGCTTTCATATAATGTGTCAGCATTCAGGAATATTAATGTTAACACATTACGCACATGTAAGTTATTTCCTTTCACTTCTCAGCACAATCCTGGGAGACTATAGAGGACAACTTGCTATTTTTTGTTTTCTTTTACTCAGTTATTATTATTATTATTGATAAAGGAGGAATCTAAGGCTCAGAGAGGGTAAAATGACTTTCTCTAATAAATGATAGAGTCAGAATTTAAACTTGGATTTTCTAATCCCAGGCCCGTGGGTTTTACAAGGACATCACACCATCTTCTAAGGGATGTGATCTGAGAGGCTCAGAGAAATTTAGCACATGGTCTTTTTCCTAAAAGTGGTTCTCAGCTCTGCCTGCATGTTAGACATATCTATCCTGGAACCCACCCAGTGGCTCTTGTGGAGAAAGATGTGGTGATCTGCTCCCGTAGTGAGTACAGCCTAAGAAACATGATGGGGCAGGTCTCCTCTGTCCTATAAGGTGAGTCAGAACCAATTCAATGGCATCCAGTAACAACAATGAGGAAACTTTAAGAAAAAAAACACTGAACCCTGGGTCTTATCCCCAAAGATTTCTGCTTGAATTGGATGAGGCTGGGATCAAATCCTAGATGGCAGTTTGCACATGACTAATAACTTGAGGAGCTTTGGTGGCATAGTAGGTAAGACATTTGACAGCTAACCAGAAGGTCAATGGTTCAAACCCACCAGCTGCTCCATGGGAGGAAGATGAGGCAGTTTACTTCCATAAAGATTTACAGTCTTGGAAACTCAAGGGTCTCTATGAGTCAGAATCGACTTGCTGACAGTGGTTTGTTTGTTTGTTTTTTGGTTTAATAACCTGAAGTTTGGCAGTTCAAACCCACACATTGGTGCTGCTGAAGAAATGCCCGGTGATCTGCTTCCATAGAGATTACAACCAAAACCCTATGGAGCTGTTCTACTCTTCAACACCTGGGGACAGAATCAACTCGATGGGAATGGGTGTGGTTTTAGGTTTGTTTTTTTTTTTTGTCTCAGATTCTTTGGGCTTATAGGGTTATGATAGAGAAGGAACAATATGGCAAGTTATAAATAAGTACTATGGAGGGTCATAATTATTATTTATTATTTTTATTAATATCAACATATTAAATAATTAGCAGCAGTTATTTTTATTGTTAGCAACCATAGCAGGTCCTGGGCCAGCTGCCAGACTTTTCACATTTAATCCTACTAACAACCCTTCGAGGGGAGTGACATTACTGGTGGCATAGTGCCTAAGGCATTTGACTGCTAACCAGAATGCTAGAGGTTCAAACCCACCAGTGACAAAGGCAGTGAGTTTTTTTTTTTTTTTTTTTACATTATTGACAATTTTAAAACAAACAAACAAAAAAAACCAAACTCACTACCAAAGAGTCATTTCCAACTCATAGCGACCCCCATTGGGTTTCTGAGGCCATAAATCTTTATAGAAGTAGATTGCCCCGGCTGCCTTCCATGGAGCAGCTGATGGGTTTGAACCGCTGATCTCCTGGTTAGCAGTCAAAGTGCCTTATCCACTACACCACCAGAGCTCCTTCACTTTTAGGGTAGGTAATATTGCATAGTAGGAGAAATATACGGTTTGGAACAAAAGGAATTCAGTCCAAGTTCTGCTGCTTTGTAGTTTGTGAATTTGAACAAGTCACTTAAACTTCCTTAAGTTACAATTTCCTAGTTTGTAAATGGGGGTGGAAAAATCACCCAGAGTCCCTGGGTGGTGCAAATGCTTGACCCACTCAGACCACCCAGAGGCTCTTCATAAGAAAGGCCTGGCAATCTATTTCTGAAGAATCAATGATTGAAAACCTTATGGAGCACAGTTCTACTGTGTGGGGCTGCCAGAAGTCAGAGTTCACTCGATGACAACTGATTTTTAGTAATTGCACTACTTATAGGGCTGTTGTGAAAATCAAATGGATTAACATGCATACTTGAGCTTTGTAGAGCCTATGATTGAGGCTATAAAAAGTTCTCCCAGTGATACTATGGAAGAGAGAACTGAAGCTCAGAGCCACTAAGCAATTTGCTTAAAGGCACAGGTCGCACAAACAAGACCTTGGGGTGGGACAGACATACTCCTTTTGATACAATCAGCACCATTCGCAGGACTGTAGGGCCTTCAGGATTAAACCACCAGACTAACACATTGGCCCTGTATTCATTTTTGTGTTTGACCCCTGCCTGAGTGGGAGGAAGTACAATGCTAGGTGGAGTGGACCAGGACAGGCTTTCTAGTGTTTTCTAGTGCTTGGGGACTCACAGAATAGACCAAGCTCTCCAGCGTCTAGAGTTTACATTCAGGTAATTGAAGAATGTTAAAGCTGGAAGGCATATCAATTGTAGGTTGCATGAAAGAAAAGAAAATTGGAAAAACTCCAGAAGTAGAATGAGACTTAAGCCTTCTAAAATAGTGGCTATAAAAAGACCTGCCTGGGAAAATAGGGCAGACTCGCCTTGCCTCTAGTGGTTGTGAGGATCAGCTGAAATACAGAACAAGCAAATGCTTTAAAAACAAGCAAGCAATGGTGCACAGCTCTGGCTGCGTATTAGCACCACCTGGGGAGCTTTTACGAAACATTCGATATGGGGGCCCTCACCTAGATGGGTTACATCAGCACTATGAGGGTGGGGACAAGGAGCCATGTTTTGTAAAAGCCTCCCAGGCAATTCAAATGTGCATCTTAGGAGTTGAGAAACCACCGCTCTAAAGCATTCTGCAAATATAAATTGTAATTTTGTTATGCAAGTAGATCCAGGACTGCTATGGAAGAGAGTGCCCACCATCTGCTGAGGTTCAAATAAGAGTTAGCAGCTTTAGTCTGTAGCAGAAGTGCTGGGTTAAACCCAAGGAAAGGCATTCTGTCTGGGAGCAATGTTTAAAGAGACCTCTAGAGTATTTGTTCATATTGGACGCTATGGATCAGTGGTAGAATTCTTGGCCTCCTTGCAGAAGACCTGGGTCCAACTCCTGGTCCATGCATCTATTACATAGTCATCAGCCATCTGTCAGTGGAGGCTTGTATGTTGCTATGATACTGAACACGTTCAGATTAAGATATACTAGGAAGCAAGGCCTGGTGATGTTTCAAAAATTAGCCAATGAAAACCCTACCACAGGTTTTCATTGGAGGTCACAACAATTGAGTCATGAATGAATCATGGGGATGACCTAGGACTGGGCAGCATTTTGCCCCTTTGTGCGTGGGGTTCTATGAGTTAGGGGCCGACTCCGTGGCAGGCCTCTGGTCTTTGGGAATCTGTTCACTTTAAAATAAAGGAAATAAATAGAATCTCATGGAGGCTGGGGCTGGAGGTCATGGGGGTGGGTGCCAGAACACAGCAGCTTTAAAACCAACTCCTGCTTAACAATGAGAAATTTCTACCTCTTAGGCCTCACAGAACACCTGTCTCCCATGCAGTAGACATTTGTCATCATAGTGAGGATATTGACATTTTCACAAGCAACATTTTTCTGATTGTATAAATAATACACATTCATTTTGAAAAATTGAAAATTAAAAATATAAAAAATTAAAATCACTCATTAAAAAATTAAAATCCTAGCACCCAAAGACAGTCATTGTTGATATTATTTTTGCTCTTTTTCCTAGACTTATATATATATGTGTGTGTATGTGAACACACACACACACACACATACATATTTGATAATGAGAACTTTAGTTCTCTATTGCATGGCATTGATCATTCTTGATGAGAAAGAATTCACAGCTGAGACTTAGTTTAAAAAAGCCTCAAATTCAGATGCAGTTTATTTAGTTATCAAAAAAAAAAAAAAAAAAAAAAGTCCTCTTAGCTTGTTTTTGTATGATCCATATGCTACCTACTATATTTTGAAAAAAGAATGAATGATCACTGGTGGAATACATTTCCCTCTAAGAACATTATATCAGAGCCGAAGAACAAGCTTCCAAATTACATTACAGAAATACTGCAGTTTTTCTGCTGGTTTTCCCAATTATGAGAGCAGGATATTATACAGGTCTGAGTTGAGATACTCAGTGTTTTCAGGAATGTGCATGCAAGTGTCATGTCATAGCCACTGAGCAAGTCTCAGGGCTAGAGCTGGAGAGCTCGGACTGGTACCTCCAGGAGTCAGATTTCTCTCAGACCCTCTGGGTCCCCAGGTGTTGTTTGCACCAGGGGGTACATGCCACAAGAGCAAAAGCATGTAGTCCAAGTGAGAACCCACAGGTAAGATGAATTCCCTGTAACCACCACTGATGGCCCTCGTAAATCACCCCTGGCTCTCATCCAAGCCCTCACCCCTGCTCCACAGAAAGCTGCTGCGAGATGAGAACCAGAAATCAATTTAGCATGAGCAAAAGAACTGCGAGGCTTTGAACAGTGAGCATTCATTCTTGTTCTCTCTCCCTAACCAACTTGCTGAGCAGCAAACCTTCTCTTGACTGTCTTTTTGTGCCATCCTTACTGATTATCAGCCCAATAACTGAGAACAGTTATTTCCTGGGAGCCATATCTAGGCGATGATATAATTAAGAGGGCCACAGACTTATTTGCATAACACTCGCATCTTTGTTATAGTTAATTAAGATGACTGTTAAAACTCTCTCCAGCAATTTTCCACTTTGAAGTCTAATTTTTCTTATGGCAATAACATTTTTTGACAAGCTACTGTGTGTTGAATATACTGTGGACTGCCAAAAGAACAAGCAAATAAGTCTGAGAAGAAATAAATACATCCCGAATGTTCCTTAGAAGTAAGGATGGCATGACTTGCTTACCATGGACGTGTCATCAGGAAATACCAATGGCTGCAAAAGGATATCGTGGTTGGTTATATGGAGGGCTAATGAAAAAAGAAACTCTCAAAGGAGCTACAACAATGAACTTGAGCATGAAGATGACCTAGGACCTGGAAATCAGTGTTTTGTTCTGTTATGTAGAAGGGACTGTGAGTCAGAGCCAACTGAATGGCTCTGGTTGAAAACAACTGTGTGTCAGGCAGCACTTTGAACTCAGATTTCTAGCCTCCAAAACTAAGAGAATGAACTCCTGTTTGATAAAGCCATCCACCTGTGGTATTTTCTGTTTGAGTGGCACAAGGTAACCAGAACACTATGTTGGACTATATGCCTCAAGCCCTCAACAGTAGATTAGTGGGGGAGACAAGAAATCAAATAAACATACCAATATCTCACTGGGCTGTTGTGCCCACGTTCACAGAGCACAGAGGGGAACGCAGAGGAGGGAACAACGGACCATGGTGGGAGAGTCTGGAGAGAAGAGGGAAGGGTATTCCAGGAAGAGGAGCTATTATGTACAGAGGCCCAGAGGGAAGGAATCAGCCTCCTAGAAAACAGGGACAGCAGGAACAGGATAAGGAAGAGACCTAGCAGCTGACCCGTTCCCTGGTGTAGCTGTTCCTGGGGCCCCAGAACCTAGATGAGGAGGGGAAAGAAAAATGGTGAAGTAGGAAAGGGGTGGTGGGAAGGATGGGAATGCTGTCACCCAATCCCAAAACTCATTGCCATCAAGCTAATCCCAACTCATAGTGACTCTATAAGACAGAGTAGAATTGCCCCATTGGGTTTCCAAATTTGTAAATGTTTACAGGAGCTGACTGTCTCATCCTTCTCCTGTGGAGCATCTGGTGCATTTGAACCACTGACCTTTTGGTTAGCTGAATGCTTTTAACCACAGCATCACCAGAGCTCCTTGCTGCTCATTGTTGTTAGGTGCCATCAGGTTGGCTCTGACTCATAGCAACTCTGTGTACAACAGAACAAAACACTGCCCGGTCCTGCACCATTCTCACAATCCTGCTATACTTCAGCAATCATTGAAGCCACTGTGTCAGTCTATCGTGTTGAGGGTCTTCCCCTTTTATGTTGACCTTCTACTTTACCAAGTGTTCTGGTTACCTAGTGCCGCTCTGAGAGGAATATACCACAAATGGGATGGCTTTAACAAACAGGAGTTTATTCTTACAATTCGGAGGCTTTAAGTCCAAGTTCAAAGTGCCAGGCTCTAGGGGCTGAGTAAAAGCTCCTCAACCTTGGGTTGCAGCTCTGCCTCCTGCTCCCAGCCCACTGAAGCTGGAGGCATCTCTTCACTCAGGCAGCTACTGGCTGCTGAGGTTAACAAGCCCAAGATTTGACAAATAAAATGGCATAGTCTTGATGTTAACAAACCACACAGAAGGCCATTGATTCAAGTCCGTTGAAAGTCCCAAGATTGGCAGAGCATGGCAGGCTGCTGAACAACAACATGGCTACATTCAGGGTTCAAGTGTGCCATAAACTAGAGACCATTCCCAAAGCTGTTTCTTATATATGGGAAGCAGACCACATACCCAAAGCAGCTACTCAGCTGCTTGTGGTAGGACCCACCATGGAGTTAGTTGATTGCCATTCTCATGGGGAATAACTACCACCAGCTTCCCAGCCACTCAACCAGGCCCAGCCAAGTTGACACACAAACTTAACCACCACACCAAGCATGATATCCTTCTCCAGGGAATGGTCCCTTCTAACAACATGACCAAAGTAGATGAGACAAAGTCTGGCTATTCTTGCTTCTAAGGAGCATTCCAGCTGCACTTCTTCCAGGAAAGATTTGTTTGTATTTCTTGAAGGCCATGGTATTTTCAGTATTCTTCACCAACACCATAATTCAAAAGCATCAACTCTTCTTCAGTTTTCCTTATACGTTGTCCAACTTTCAGATGCATATGAGGCTTGGGTTAGGGGCACCTTAGTCTTTAAAGTGACATCTTTGCTTCTTAACACTTTAAAGAGGTTTTTTACAGCAGATTTGCCCAATGCAATACAACATTTGATTTCTTGACTGCTACTTCCATGGCTATTGATTGTGGATGCAAGTAAAATGAAATCCCTGACAACTTCAATCTTTTCTCCATTTCTCATGATGTTGCTTATTTGTCTAGTTGTGAGGATTTTTGTTTTCTTAATGTTGAGGTATATATAATTCATAGAAAAGGCTGTAGTCTTTGATCTTCATCAGTCAGTGCTTCAAATCATCTTCACTTTCATCAAGCAAGGTTGTGTCATCTGCATATCACAAGTTGTTCATTGTTTTTCCAAACCTGATGCCATGTTCTTCTTTATATAGTCCAATTTCTTGGATTATTTGCTTATTATACAGAATGAATAAGTATTAAAGAATATAGAAGAGGAGGGAATATTTTATAATTCATTTCATGAAGTGAGCATAACTCTGATACCAAAGCTGGCAAAGATACCACTAAAAAACAAAATTATAGACCAATATCCCTCATGAACATAGATGGAAAAATTCTTAACAAAATTCTAGCTGATAGAATCCAACAGAATATAAAAAAAAATAATACACCATGACCACAGTAGGATTCATACCAAGTATGCAAGGATTGTTAACATTAGAGAAACAATCAACATAACCCATCACCTAAATAAAACAAAGGAAAAGGAGTATATAATCACATCAATTGATGCAGAAAATGCATTTGACAAAATCCGATACCCATTCCTGATTAAATGCTGAACAAAATAGAGATAGAAAGGAAATTCCTCAATATAATTAAGGGCATATTTACAAAGTCAATGGCCAACAGTAGTCTCAATGGAGAGATTGAAAATACACCCCTTATGAATGGGTCCTAGACAAGGATGCCCTTTTTCACCACTCCTATTTAATATTATATTGGAAGTCCTAGCCAGAGCAATAATACAAGAAAGGGAAATAAAAGGCATCTGAACTGGCAAAGAAGAACTAAAACTATCTCTATTTGCAGATGATAAGATCCCATATGTAGAAAATTCCAAAGACTCAGCAGGAAAATTACTATAACTAATTGAAAGATTCAGCAAAGTGGCAGGATACTGGATCAACATACAACAATCAGTCAGATTCCTTTATACTAACGAAGAGAACTCTGAAAAGGAAATCAAGAAAACAATACTATTATAAACAACCACCCAAAAGATGAAGTACTTAGGAATAAATCTAATTAGAGACACAAAAGACCTACATACACATATTTGAAAGTTATAAATCAAGCTTACAGATTCTTAAAATATGTTCTATTCTTCTACCTTTATAAACATAGCATTATAACTACCTGGAAAGCCAAGTGCAACTTTACAACTCTTGGATTCCAAGACATTCTTCACCAGAATGTAGTAGAGTAGAGAGAGCTAGACCTGGACCACAGCCCATGCCCCTTCTCACCCTATTGCTAACTCATTCCCACACTATGGGACACTGCTCTGTGCAACAAACAACCCCACCTGAACCCACTCTCTTGCTTCAGATGTGCATACTGATGCCATGATCCATCATCCTTTGGAGGACAGAGGCCCATCTGGTCTTGGAAGTGGATTTGGGCCTTAGAGGGTAGGTATCAGGTCCCTGAAGTAAAGACTAGAGGGATACAGGCTCAAATGACCGAAGATGCTGGCCTTGGATGTTGGAGTAATACAGCCACAAGCCAAATAATGCCAGCAGCCACCAAAAGCTGTAAGAGACAGGAACTGAATCTACCCTAGAGCTGCCAAAAGGAGCATGGCCTTACTTGATTTGGTAAACCTTGATTTTTCTCCCTGTGATACTGATTCTAGACCTTTGACCTTCATGAGAGAACAAATTTCTGTTGTTTTAAGCCACCACCAAAAAAAAAAAAAAAAAATTATTGCCATTGAGTTGATTCCAACTCATAGTGAATACCACTGAGTTTCAAAGGCAGTAAATCTTTATGGAAGTATATTTTCCCATCTTCCTTCCACAAAGCTATTAGGTAGGTTTGAACCACCAACCTTCTGGTTACTAGTCATATGCCTTAGGCACTGTGCCACCAGAGCTCCTAAATTGGGAATAGCAGTGAGCCTTGCCTCATAGGAGTGTTCTTATTGTTACTGTTAGATGTCATCGAGTCAGCTCTGACTCATAGCAACCCTATGCACAAAAGAACAAAACACTGCCTGGTCGTGTGCCATCCTCACAGTCTTTGTTATATTTGAGTCCATTGTTGCAGCCACTGTGTCAATCCACCTTGTTGTAGGTCTTCCCCTCTTTCTCTGACCCTCTACTTTACTAAGCATGATATCCTTCTCCAGGGAATGGTTCCTTCTGACAACATGAGCAAAGTAGGTGAGATGAACTCTGGCCATTCTCACCGCCGAGGAGTTGTTTAAAACAAAACAAAACAAAAAAACAAACCAAGGAGTTGTTAGGAAGAGTAAAAAAAAAAAAAAATTATATATGATTACAATAATATATTATTACAATAACCTACACTTTTTTTTTTAAGCACTTAGATTACTTTAAGGGGATTCAAGAACACTTACTGGGCTCATGAGGAACCTGTACATAGACTAAGAAGTCATTCAGACACAACTAGGGGATATTTTGTGGTTTTAAATTAGGAAAAGTGTGCATCAGGGTTGTTACATCCTTTCACTATAATTATTCAATCAGTATGCTGAGCAAATAATCTGAGAAACTGGACCATATGAAGAAGAACACAGCATTAGGATTAAAGGAAGACTCATTAACAACTAAATATCCAACTGGGGAAGAGCTGCCTCCTCAGAGCAGAGTCAACCTTAATGATGTGGATAGAGTAAAGCTTTTGGGACCTCCATTTAATGAATGATGTGGCATGACTCAAAATGAGAAGAAACAGCTGCAAACATCCATTAATAATCAGAACATGGAAAGTATGAAGTATGAATCTAGGAAAATTGGAAGTTGTCAAAAATGAAATGGAATGCATAAAGATCAATGTCCTAGGCATTAATGAGCTGAAATGGACTGGTATATGCCATTTTGACTCAGACAACCATATGATCTATGCCAGGAACGACAAATTGAAGAGGAATGGCATGGGATTCATCATCACAAAGGATGTTTAAAGATCTATCCTGAAGTACAATGCCACCAGTGATAGGATAATATCCATACACCTGCAAGGAAGACCAGTTAATACTACAGTTTTTCAAATGTTTGCACCAACCACCAAAGCCAAAGATGAGGAATTTGAAGATTTTTACCAACTTCTGTAGTCTGAAATTGACCAAATATGCAATCAAGATGTGTTAATTATCACTGGTGATTGGAATGTAAAAGTTGGAAACAAAGAAGAATCACGAGTAGTTAGAAAATATGGCCTGGGTGATAGAAATAACACTGGAGTTCACATGATAGAATTTTGCAAGACCAATAACTTATTCATTGCAAATACCCTTTTTCAACAACACAAATGGTGGCTATACATGTGGACTTCGCCAGATGGCATACACAGGAATCAGATTTTCTACATCCATGCCAAGAGGCAATGGAGAACCTCAATATCTTCAGCCAAAACAAGGCAGGAGCTGATAGTGGAACAGACCATCAACTGCTCATATGCAAGTTCAAATTGAAGTTCAAATTGAAGACAATTAAAACAAGTCCACAAGGGCCAAAATATGACGTTGAATATATCCCTCCTGAATTTAGAGACCACCTAAAAAATAGATTTGATGCATTGAACACCAGTGACTGAAAACCAGAGGACTTGTGGGATGACATCCAGAACATCATCCATGAAGATACCAAAAGGCCATTAAAAAGACAGAAAAGGAAGAAAAGACCAAAATGGATGAAACTTGCCCTTGAATGGAGAGTAGCTAAAGCAAATGGAAGAAATGACAAGACAAAAGTGTTGAACAGAAAGTTTCAAAGAGAAGCTCAAGAAGACAAAGTCAATTATTATAATGAAATGTGCAAAGACCTGGAGTTAGGAAGCCAAAAGGGAAGAATATGCTCGACAATTCTCATGCTGAAAGGGCTGAAGAAAAAAATTTAAGCTTCAAGTGGCAATATTGGAAGATTCTATGGGCAAAATATTGAATGATGTAGGAAACATCAGAAGAAGATGGAAAGAATATGCAGTCACTGTACCAAAAAGAATTGGTCAATGTTCATCCTTTTCAGGAGTTGGCATATGATCAAGAACCAATGGTACTGAAGGAAGAAGTCAAAGCTGCACTGAAGGAACTGACAAAGAGCAAGGCTCCAGGAATTGATGGAATACCCAACAATATTTCAACAAACAGATGTCATACTGGAGGCACTTACTCAACTATGCCAAGAGATTTGGAAGACAGCTACTTGGTCAACTGACTGGAAGAGATCCATATTTGTATCCATTTCAAAGAAAGGTGATTCCACAGAATGTGGAAATTATTGAACAATATCATTAATATCACACACAAGTAAAATCTTGCTGAAGATAATTGAAAAATGGTTGCAGTACTATATTGACAGAGCACTTCCAGAAATGCAAGCTGAGTTCAGAAGAGGATGGGGAATGAGGGAGATCATTGCTGATATTCGATGGATTTTGTCTGAAAGCAAAGAATACCAGAAAGATGTTTACTTGTGTTTTATTGACTACACAAAAGCATTTGAATATGTGGATCATAAAAAAATTATGGATAACATTGAGAAGAATGGGAATTCCAGGACACTTAATTGTGCTTATGAGGAACCTGTACATAGACCAGGAAGCTGTAGTTCGAACAGAACAAGGGGACAGTACGTGGTTTAAAATCAGGAAGGAAGTGCATCAGTGTTGTATCCTTTCACCATACTTATTCAATCTGTATGCTGAGCAAATAATCTGAGAAGCTGGACAATATGAAGAAGAATGTGGCAACAGGATTGGCAGAAAGCTCATTAACAACCTCAAATACACAGATAACACATCTTTGCTTGCTGAAAGTGAGGATGACTTGAAACACTTGCTGATGAAGATTGAAGACTACAATCTGCAGTATGGATTACACCTCAATATAAAGAAAACAAAAATCTTCACAACTGGACCTATAAGCAGCATCATGATAAATGGAGAAAAGATTGAAATTGTCAAAGATTTCATATTACTTCATTCTACAATCAACAGCAGTAGAAGCAGCAGTCGGGACATCAGATGCTGTATGGCCTTGGGCACATCTATTGCAAACGACCTCTTTAAGTTGCTGAAGAGCAAAGATGTCTCCTTAAAGACTAAGATGTGCCTAACCCAAGCCATAGCATCTTCGATCACCTCATATGCATGTGAAAGCTAGACAGTGAATAAGGAAGACTGAAGAAGAATTGATGCTTTTTTAGTTGTGGTGTTGGTGAAGAATACTGAATGTATCCTGGACTGTTAAAGAACTAACAAATCTGTCCTGGAAGAAGTGCAGCCAGAAGCTCCTTGGAAGCAAGAATGGCCAGACTTCATCTCACCTACTCTGTTCATGTTGTCAGAAGGGACCATTCCCTGGAGAAGGATATCTTGCTTGGTAAAGTGGAGGATCAACGGAAAAGGGGAAGGCCCTCAACAAGGTGGATTGACACAATGATGGGCTCAGGTATAGCAAGGATTGTGAGGCTGGCACAGGACCAGACAGTGTTTCATTCTTTTACATAGAGTCACTATGAGTTGGAGATGACTCAACACCTAACAACAACAAGATTAACAACCCGAAATATGTATATGATGCAAACTTGCTTGCTGAAAGCAAAGAAGACTTGATACACTTACTACTAAAGAACAAAGATGACAGCTTTCAGTGTGGATTGCACTTCAACATGAAAAACAAAAATTCTCACAACTGGACCAATAAGTTACATCATGATAAACAGAGAAGAGATCAAAGTTGTCAAAGATTTCATTTCACAATCAATGCCCATGGAAGCAGCAGTCAAGAAATCAAATGACATATTGCATTGGGCAAATTTGCTGCAAGTATCCAAAAACAAAAATGTCACTCTGAGGACTAAGGTGCACCTCATCCAAGCCATGATATTTCCAATCATCTCATATGCATGTGAAAGCTGGACAATGAATAAGGAAGAATTGACCCATTTGAATTGTGGTGTTGGTGAAGAATATTGAATACAGCATGGACTGCCAGAAGAACGGGCAATTCTGTCTTGGAAGAAGTACAGTCAAAATGCTTCCTGGAGTCAAGGATGGTGAGACTTTGTCTCATGTACTTTGGACATGTTATCAGGAGGGATCAGTTCCTGGAAGATATCATGCTTGGTAAAGCAGAGGGTCAGTGAAAAAGAGGAAGACCCTCAATGAGATGGACCGACACAGTGGCTGCAACAATGGGCTTAAACATAGCAAGGATTGTTAGGATGGTGCAGAACTGGCTAGTGTTTCATTCTGTTGTACATAGGGTAACCATAAGTCAGGACCAACTCAATGGCACCTAACGGTTGTTAACAATACATTAACTCATTTAATCTTCACAGCAATACTAAAAGACGAAACTCAAAAAACTCTGCCATCAAGTCAATTATGACTCATAGTGACCCCCATTGGGTTTCTGAGGCAGTAAATATTTACAGAAGTAAAACACCCCATCTTTCTTTCATGGGGAAGCTGGTGGGTTTGAACTGCCAATCTTCTCGTTAGCAGCCAAATGCCTTAGGCACTAGCCCACCACAGCTCCTTCACTAAAAGACAAGTAGTAGTATTCATGTTTTACTCATGAGATAATTAAGTCACGAGTTAGTAAACCAAAACCAAACTCACTGCCTTCACATCTATTCCAAATCATCACAACCCCTCCTTGGGTTTCTGGGGGATTATGTCTATGGAAGTAGTTTGCCCAGTCTTCCTTCTCAGGAGTGACTGGTGGGTATGAACCGCCAGCCTCCTGGTTAGTAGTCAAATGCCTTAAACACTATGCCACCAGAGCTCCCCACTAATTAGTAAGTAAAAAGAATGGATTCAGATTTTAAGTTGCCTAGTGCAAATTTCTAATTATTGAAAGTACTGCCTATTTTCAAATAAATAATATAGCTAATTCTTTTGTTGCTAATAAGTATTCAACTTATTATTATTGATGTTATCATTATTGTTAACTGCTGTTGGGTACCATGAAAGAAATGTCTGACAATCTGCTTTTATAAACATTACAGCCAAAAAAATCCTATGGAGTACAATTCTATTCTATAACACATGGGCTCCCCATGAGTTGAAAACAACCCAACAGCAACAGGTTTGGATTTTTTTAGTATGCTGTTATCTGTAGTGTAGTGCCTAAGGCATTTGACTGCTAACCAGAAGGCTGGCAGTTCAAACCCACTGGCCACTCCTCAGAAGGAAGATTGGGCAATCTACTTCCATAGTGATACCACCTCGGAAACCCAAGGAGGGGTGGCTATGAGTCAGAATGGACTTGATGTCAGGGAGTTTTTAGAGTGAGTTATCTGTAGGCAGGTGAAGTAGACACTTCCACCCCATGGTCATTGTACCCTGACCCATCTTCTGGAGCCACACTAGATAGGCTGTCCCAAAGCAGGTGAGAAGTAGTTAAAGGCCACCCAAATGAGGACAGCTACTTGGCAGAATACATGAGATGTTCTCCAGGAGCAGTTCTCAGCAAGCCTTCACCCCCTTGCAGCAGGTGAAAGTGAGCAGTGCACTCTACTCCTGCTCTCCCTACAGGAAGCATGATGCCAGCAGCTGCCCTGAATCGATGCTGCTGCTGTGAGGCCATGCTGACATTTATGTTCAGATGAATTCCCTTCTTCAAGGTTCTGTAACTCAACTGTGTAACAAGACTCTTTTTAAAAAGACACATACACATAATTTTCCAGTCTATATGCTAGTGGAAATAAGTGGTTGTAAATACCCTCTCTTCTTTTGCTGGGATGTTAATGTATTTTCCTGTATCAACTTCATTTCATTGTATTTATTCCAGTCCATCATTAGGGTCCTAAGGTGAAAAACCCAGCTGAAAGAGGAACAGGGCCATGTGGTTGCCTGACTTCAGGGGGCGTCATTCACTGTCATCTATGTGATGGGGAAGAGGCACTCCCTGGAGTTGGACAACGCAGTGGCCGAGAGCAGAAAGATGAATTAGAAGGCAGCTTCCACTTTAGCTCCTTCTGGTTTCAATCAAGGTCTAGCAGGGTATTGAAATAGGACGGCCCAGCCTGGCTCGGCGACCTGTATGTTGTGTACCATTGAGTCTGTTTTGACTCATAGTAATCTCATGTGACAGAAGAGAAGTGCCCCATAGGGTTTTCTAGGCTGAAATCTCTACAGGAGCAGATCAGCAGGTTTTTCCCCTGGAGAGCCTCTGGGTGAGTTTGAATCACCAGCCTTGATGTTAGCAGCCAAGGGCTTAACTGTTGTGCCACCAGGGCTCCTTCTGCCACCTGTATAAATCTGGGAAAGGCAGCTATGTTTCTCTGTGTCTCAGTTTTCTCATCTCTAGAACTGGGTTGATGAAGATTCCTAACTCACAGCTTTGCTGTGAGAATTAAATGAGATAATGCACATTGTTGTTGTTAGTCACTATCAAGTTGATCTCATGTATAAAAGAACGGAATGTTGCCCGGTCCTGTGCTGTCCTCATGATCATTGGTGTTTTAGGCTCATCTTCCAGCACTGTATCAGATAATGTTCTGTTGTGATCTACAAAGTTTTCACTGGTTAATTTTTGGATGTAAATCTCCAGGCCTTTCTTCTTTGTCTCAGTCTGGAAGCTCTGCTGAAACCATCCAGCAGGGGTGACCTTGCTGGTATTTGAAATACTAGTGACACAATTTCCAGCATCACAGCAACACACAAGCCATCACAGTATGACAACCTGACAGACACGTGGTAGAAGATAATACACATAATGTGGTTAATATGGAGCTGACTCCTGGAGAGCATTACATAAATAGTATCTGCTGTCCATTTTATTATAAGGCTCTCTCAAGCCGCCACTTTGCCTTAACAGCCTCTGTCAGCTGTGTGGCAGATGAAGAAACCAAGTCCCAGTAAGTGAGTCAACTTGTCTAGACTCTAAGGTCTTCCTGCAGGCAGGGGAAGGATGGGATTTGGGTTTTTTTCTCTACCAAGGCCTCTTGGAGATTGGATAGTGTGAACACCCGTAATACTTGGGAAAAGCCAGAAAGCATCACCTCTCCAGGTGGAGAAGATGTAACTCTCTTAAATGAATCAGGCAACCTAAAAGTGCTTGGCTTCCTCCAGATGATGGAATGCATTGGTGCAGCCCCAGCAAGCACCCGTGGTTGCTGGTTTTTCTCTCTTGGCTGGATCTTTAGGGGCAGGTAAGCCCACACCTTGCCCAGCAACCAGGAAGGAGCTGTGCAGCTGGGGACTGCAGAGGGGTGGAGACTTGGGGCTGCTGAGGTAATGCAGCCTGCAAGCTGTGGCATTCCTTTTGCATACACTGCTCCCTGCTTGCTCGCTGTTACAGGGATCCCTCTGCCATTTCCCTTTGCTGGAAGGATTCTTGTTCATCCTCTGAGAGGTCGCTTCTAGGAAGCCTTCTCTGATTCCCTGAGATTATCCTGATAATGCTCTTGAGAACTCCCCTGCCACCCAGTGCCTGTCCTCATGTCATAGGCTCCTTTGAGTATTTCATTGTCTGTTTCTCCTACTACCCTATTAGCTCCTTGGGAACCATGCTCCAAAAACACTTCTGGAATGGGTAGGTGAATGAATGAAAGTATGAATGATTTTATAAGGCTATACAGAGGGCTTATCTTCAAGGTAGCCAAGGGGGGCGTCAGATGCAGGACCCCAGGAACAATGTTCTTCAGGTTACCTAGCTCCTAGCCCCAAACTTTTCCTCTTACTCCCTATGCCGTGAAAGCCAAACAGCCCCTTTCTCTCTCCCCATTTCAGCTGCATGAAAACATCTCAGAGTGGAAGAGCTGAGTGCCAACAGGGTGCCAGGGTGGGGACTCAGTCTTGCAGCTGGCTCGCTGTGCTCACCATGGGCCCAGCCAACTTCGTTTCTTAGTGTGGGCAGTGCAGAGCACAAGGGCAGGGCACCTGCTCACCTTCCAGCATCCCTGATGGAAGGATGGAGGCCTGGAAGCCTGAGTGGCTTTAGTATGCTAGCTTCCTGCCCACTCCTGAGAAGAGGCTGTGGCCTCACCTTTAGTGCTCAGGATGGAGCTCAGCACCTGCATTAGCTGCCTGCACATGAGCGTGTGAAGACTCCCAATGCTTTCTCTAATCACATTAACCCTCTCTCTAGTCATTGGTAAGGAGCTCTGGTGGAGCATTTGGCTACTAACAAAAAGCTTGATGGTTTGAACCCACCAGCTACTCTGTGGGAGAAAGATGGGACAATGTGCTTCCATAAAGGTTTGTTGTTGTCATTGTTAGGTGCCGTCGAGGCGTTTCCGACTCATAGCGACCCCATGCACAGCAGAACGAAACACTGCCTGATCCCGCGCCAGCTCCACGATCCCTGCTATGCCTAAGCCTATTATCGCAGCCACCATGTCAATCCATCTCGTTGAAGGTCTCCCCCTCTTTTGTCGACCCTCCACCCTACCAAGCATGACATCCTTC
>NW_006921781.1:1036191-1043206 GCF_000298275.1 Orycteropus afer afer
TTCAGGACAGATCTTGAAACATCCTTTGTGATGATGAATGCCACGCCATTCCTCTTTAAACTGTCATTCCCCGCACAATAGATCACATGGTTGTCTGATTCAAAATGGCCAAAACCAGCCCACTTCAGCTCAGTAATGCAGAGGATATCAATCTTTATTCATTCCATTTCATTTTTGACAACTTCCAATTTTCCTAGATTCATACTTCATACATTCCATGTTCTGATGATTAATGGATGTCTGCAGCTGGTTCTCTTCAATTTGAGTGGTTCCACAACAGCAAATGACGTTCTCAAAAGCTTTACTTTATCCATAGGAATTAAGCTGGGTTTACTCAAATGATGCAGCTCTTTCTCAGTCCTATTTTGAGAGCGTCTACCCTAACTGGACTGTTCATAAAGTTGCACGGTAATGTATCAAACAGTGTTTCTTTGATATTCATAAGGTTTTCCCTGGCCAATTCTTTGAGAAGTGGACAGCCTCCTCCTTCTTCCTAGTCTGTCTCAGTCTGTAAGCTGGGCTGATACCTGTGCACCATGTGCATCCTGCTGGGTTTGAAACACCAGTGGCGCAGCCTCAAAACTCATATCAACACGTCACCACGGTAGAACAAACCAACAGACAAGTTTGTCTCCCTGTTGGAAACCTCTCGTACCACCCTTACCTGGGTCCCTGTGGCTGACTGCTTCTCTGTTCTGGTTGCTGGCTTTTAATCCCCTTTCTCCCACTCTCCCACCCTGCTGCTTTGGGTGTGCCTGGGTTCCCTCTCCACACCTGGATCCCTGCAGCTGACTGCTCCTCTGTCCCATTTCCTGGCTTTTAATCCCCTTTCTCCCACTCTCCCGCCCTGCTGCTTTGGCGTGCCTGAGTTCCCCCTCCTCACCTGGACCCCTGTGGCTGACTGCTCTCTGTCCAGGTTCTGGCTTTTTATCTCCTTTCTCCCCCTCTCCCGCCCTGCTGCTTTGGGCATGCCTGAGTTCCCCCTCCTCACCTGGATCCCTATGGCTGACTGCTCCTCTGTCTGGGTTCCTGGCTTTTTTCCAAGGTTTACAGCCTTGGAAATGCAATGAGACAGTTCTACTTTGTCCTATAGAGTTACTATGAGTTAGAATCAACTCAATGGCAGTGGATTTGGAATTTATGTCATTTGTATAGGAATTTATGCCACCAATGCATCAGAAAATCCTAAGAAATTCCTGTTTACTCATCTGGCACCTTGTCCTCAACACTCAGCCTAAGTGTCTTCACCTGGTTGCTATTTGGTGTCCGTCTGTGCGTATGCATGTCTTTGAGTGGTGAAAACAGTTCATGTGCTCTGCTACTAACTGAAAGGTTGGCAGAGGCATCTTAGAAGAAATATCTGGCAATCTACTTCCAAAAAAATCAGCCGTTGAAGATCCTAATAAAGCATACTTCTACTCAGACACACGTGACGTTGCCAGGAATTGCAATTGACTCCACAACAACGTTGTATATGAGTCACAAAAAAGCAAGGCCTTAACAAAGCTCTGCCACAGGTTCCTAGTGATTCTATATCATGATAATGATCATATAATCATTATAATATTAGCCACCTGCTGCTCTGCAATGAATGTAAGGATTAATGGAATGCTGTTAATGCTATTAATAAAGTGCTTGGGAGAAGGCTCTTTAGCAAACACTATTTGTAACTCCCTTCAGGTGAAAAGCACAAGAGGATAAACTAGGATGCAGCATGCATCCTGGTCACTGCCCTGCCATCTCCCAGCCAGGGGACCTTGGCCCGTCACATAACTCTGACTCTGTTTCCTTATCCAAAATTGGGGTCATAGCCTTGTCTATCCTCTCTCCTGGAGTTTGTGTGCAGATGAAACACGACCATAAATGCCCCATGAAAACTAGAAAGCTCAGGGCATGCTACCAAGCTTGGCCTGCATTATTGAGCCTCAGGTCAAATTTCTGCATCAAACAGTTTGGGGACCACTGGAGTTTCTTCCTCAGAACAACCCCTGCCCAGCTCCAAACTTGGCTCACTTGTTTCCTCTCCATCTCCATCCTTTCAATGAATGGCTTTGGGCCAAGAGAAGTACACTGGAGAGTCTGGTTTCTGTTTCCTGAATGTATCCTCAATATTCAGCCTATGTGATGTGTCCCTTCCCAGTCAGTAGCTAAGCAAACTTAGAACATCCAGATGGAACCTTCCCACAGGAGTCCAAGTTCAAGGCCACACTCAGGTCTTGGGCCCCTTTCTTAACAAGACCAGGTTAAAGAGTCCTTGGTTCCTTGGAGACAGAATCACCTTCCTTTTGGAAGACACTTTCTCCCAAATGTGTTCCAAACTCTAGATCTGTAGAGTTTCGTGCATATGAGAAGGAACCATTAAACTCAAGAGCAGTAAACTCCAGGAGAGGGCTGAGGAATACTTTGGAGGAGAAATTGGAGTGTGACAACTGAAGCAGTTATCTATTATCCCAGCTGGTAGCTTCCTAGCACTCAGATCATGAAATGATGTCCTGAGAGGACGGGCAAAGAAAATGTCACAAATAAAGTTTCATTTAGAGAGCATTCAAAGTATTTTTCCAGAACATCATGTCACCTATCAACAAAGCCTAGTTACAGTTTTCAAATATAGTAAGACTGAAAACACCCTTTTAGCCAGAGTACCCACCAGCAGCGTAGTACCTATGGCATTTGACTGTTAACCAGAAGGCTGATGGTTCAAATCCACCGCCACTCCTGGAAGGAAGATTGGGCAATCTACTTCCATAGAGATACTATTCTGGTTACCTAGTGCCACTCTAACAGAAATATTCCACAAATGGGATGGCTTGAACAAACAGGAGTTTATTTTTACAATTTGGAGCCTTTAAGTCTGAGTTCAAAGTGGCAGGCTCTAGGGGCTGGGTGAAAGCCCTTCAACCTTGGGCTTCAGCTCTGCCTCCTGCTCCCAGCCCACTGAAGCTGGAGGCTTTTCTTCATTCAGCTGCTGGCTGCTGGGGCTGACAAGCCCAAGGATGACAAGTAATAAGGCACAGTCCCGATGTTACCAAGCCACATAGCAGGCCATTAATTCAAGTCTATTGTAAGTCCTAAGGTCGGCAGAGGATGGCAGGCTGCTGAACAATGACACGGCAACATGCAGGGTCCAAGCATGCCATAAGCTAGAGGTCGTTCCCCAAGCCTTCTCCTTATATACAAGAAGCAGACCACACCCCTAAGGCAGCTACTCAGCTGCTCCCAGTAGATTCCACCATGGAGTTGTTACCAGTCTAATCATGGGGAATACTACATCCAGCTGCCCAGACACTCAACCAGGCCAAGCTAAGTTGACACACAAACTTAACCACCACAGATACTGCCTCGGAAACCCAAGGAGTGGTGGCTATGAGTCAAATCGGATCCGACTAGATGGCAGTGAGTTTGTCTTTTTTTTTTTTTGACCCTCCAGCAGCAGCAGCAGCACCAGCAGCAGCACCAACAACAGCACTCCTACCACCACTCACTCTTCATCCTCCCCAGCTGATCCTGCCTCACTAAGTCCAGGGAAGAATCATCATGATCACCAGTAACAACACCAATTAGCAACTACTGTGGAGTCCCTGCTAAGAGCTCTCCTGGTATCATGGTTAAAGCATTGGGCTGCTAACCAAAAGGTCTGTGGTTCAAACCCATGAGCTGCTATGCAGGACAAAGATGAGGCAGTCTGCTTCAGATTTACAGCCTCAGAAGCCCAGTGGGGGTCGCTATGAATAAGAATCGACTTGATGGCAGTGGGTGTGGTTTTTGGTGGAGTCCTTGTCATGCAAACAGTTAACACACTCAGCTGCTAACCTAAATGTTGGTGGTTCTAGTCTATCCTGAGATACCTCAGAAGTATGATCTGATGATTTACTTTCAAAAAGTCAGCCATTGAAAACCCTATGGAGCACAGTTTTACTCTACATTCCTGGGGTCGCCATGAGTTGGAGTCAACTCAGTGGCAACTCGAGTATGCCAGACAATGTGCTAAGGTTTTACATGAATTCTCTCTTTAAATTCTTAAAATCATCCTATGGCATAAGTTCTGTTATTGCCTTAATATTACATATTAACCTCAGAGAGGTTAAGTAACTTTTCCCAGATCACACAGCTAAGAAGTGGCTAAACTGGCACTCAAACTCAGATCTCTGTGTCTCCCAAGTTCGTGTTCTTCCCCTATTTCCTGTTTGAGAGATTGGGCATATCAGAACAACTCCTCAAGCGTTAACCTCATGGAAACCAATCAGTAGGATATGAATATGCAAGCTATGCATATCTTCTTTTTGACCCTGTGCCTGATTTCTGGAATGTCTATTCCAGGCCCTTTTAGACACTGTACTTACAGACCTTACAGACCTGCAGTCTTACTAAAAGGCCTATGAAGACAATGAGCCCAGAGCCCAAGGGAAGTTTCAGATCTATAGAACTGCCTGTAACTGAATCAGCCCTGGCAACGCACAGCCATATTTTAGTAAGAGAGTTTGTTCAAAACAATAATCCTTGTAAAATATCAATCCTATATTCACCAGTCACACCCATGTAGCAGCCTATTGTTTCTCTAACGGTTTGCCCCTAATTCCAAGTCCACAGGTACAGAACCAACCAGCCCCAGGCCAATACACCGGGCTAAAAACCCGGTCCTACTTGGCCCCTCAATCTAATTCCATAGTGATACTGCCTCGGAAACCCAAGGAGGGGTCGCTATGAGTCGGGTCTGACTCGACGGCACATAACAACAACAACTTTGGCCCCTGTTGCAGAATTTTTCCATTTCCTAAGGATGATTTGCTCCAATTCTAGGACCCATCAATATCCTCATGTCAAAGCCACAAAATACCAGCTGCTTGTAGCTGAGTTTGAAAAATGCCTCCTGGATTTTAAGTATCCAGAGCAGATTGCAGAAGCACTGTATCAGCCTGACAACACACGCAAGAATCAAGATATATGTGAGCACCTGGTTTAAACTATTCTTCAATCAAGCGCAGTATGAGAGCTGACTCTGGTGCTCAGCAGGAGATCATCCATCCATTCAGCCGACTAGCCATCATGGAGCATCCCTGATGCATGAGGGCAGGGCTCACTCATCTCCCAGCTCGACTGGAAGGTGGAGGTGAGTCGGGCAGCCTGAGGACCCTGGCATCACTTGTGGGAGGAAGGAAAATGCAGTTCACCAGAGGGTCTGCACCTTTGGCTATGAGGCTGCTGTCCAAGCTGAAGGCTTTTGGCCACCCTCGTTGGACTGTGCCTTCAGCCCTTTGCCCAAGGATTCTGGGCTGATTGAGGAGCTTTGGGGGCTCAGAGGTTAAGTAACCAGGATGAACTGAATAGGGAACCCACGTCAGGGCCTGGACCTGGGATACTGAAAGACGTTTTGAATGGGAGTACTTTTCATTTCTGTTTTATCTGGTTTGTCTTTTGTCTCTCACTCAACTATGATATTTTTTACATGACATTATTTTTCTAATGATGAAAATGTACTGTACACACTGTACAGAATATTTGCAAAATTTAGAAAAAAAAAAGCCAAACCAGTTGCTGTCAGGTTGATTCCAACTCATGACAACTCCATGTGTTGCAGAGTAGAACTGTGCTCCACAGGGTCGTCCATGGCTGTGACCTTTAGGAATTCGATCACCAGGTCTTTTTCCAAAGCCCCTTGTGGGGAGGGGGTTTCGAACCACAACCTTTCAATTAATAGCTGGGCACTTTACCATTTGTGCCACCCAAAAAGCCAAAAACCAAACCCACTGTCCTCGAATCGGAACCGACTCATAGTGACCCCTTCTTAGGTTTCCAAGGCAGTGTCACTACAGAAGTAGATTGCCCTATCTTCCTTCTGAGGAGTGGCTGGTGGGTTTGAACCACCAGCCTTCTGATTAGCAGTCAAATGCCTTAGGCACTATGCCACCAGAGCTCCCTTGTGCCACCCAGGGACTCCTAAAATATAGAAACACCCTAAGAAAAAAAATACCTATAATCCCACCGAGAGATGACTATCATTAACATTCTGATCTTTGTGCTTCCAGTGTTTTTTCTTAATGCAATATGTTTGATTGTATTTTTATAAGAATAGTATTAAATAGTATTATGCTTATACAGTTTTACTTTTTTCTAAAGCAATATATTGCAAACATTTTACAAGATCATTAAGGAGACAGGTTCTTGGGTAAGTGGTCTGAGGACTTTCCAGCCCAGTGTTTCCTGATCCTAGTCTCTGACAGACCAGGGGAAAAAGTGCCCAGTCACTGGTAGTCTTGGCTGGAGCTCCCCTTGCAGTAAAGCAGCAGCTGACTCTGTCTATCTCCAGGGCCCTGCCCCACAGTTTCTCAGTGGGGTGCAGTCAGCCAGTCTCTAGTGGGCATATTCAAGTTATCTGGTACATTTGGTACAATGCCCAATAATTCTGATTCTATGGGTCTGTAGGCAGAAAAACAATGTTTGGTACTTGTAATGATTTCCAAACCATAGTCTATAAATTTCCAGTGTAGCCTTAAGTGTAGAATGACAATTATGGAGTCCATTTAAAGCTCTCAGTTGTATGGAGCCCTAAACATCCCCAATTCCTCCTATCCTAATGCCCTGCAGCTCAGCCAATTACCTTAGGGCAGAAAGGTGAGAGGTCATGCAGGGCAGCCTCAGGATTTATGTCCACTTCAGGACTCATTGACCCATATTGACTTCTTTTATGAGTCACAACCAGGCAGGGATCATCAATATTGTCACAACGGGGATGGAAGCCCTTTTACCATGTGGGACACATGCCATTGAAGGCATAAACAGAGATGTTGGCTTTGGAGGCTTCTTGCTCAACTAAGTTCTTTCAGACGCAAAATGGATACAAATTGTAAGCATATTTACTATTTTATTTATATTTGCAATAAATGTAGCTTTCTTTTCTCCATACCACACCACCAGCTGCTGGTCAAGTGGATTCTGCCTCAGAGACCCCTATGTGTGTCAGAGTAGAACTGTGCTCCATAGGGTTTCTTTTTTTTTTTTATTTTATTTTATTTATTTA
>NW_006921781.1:1050356-1059098 GCF_000298275.1 Orycteropus afer afer
CCTCCAAGTTCATCCATATTATGTGGTGTTTTGCAGACTCTACATTATTCTTTAGTGCTGCATAGCATTCCATTGTGTGTATGTACCACAGTTTGGTCATCCAGTCTTCCGTTGATGGGCATGTAGTTGTTTCCATCTTTTTGCTATTGCAAATAATGCTGCAATGAACATGAGTGTGCATATATCTGTTCCTGTCCTGGCTCTCACCTCTCTAGGATATATACCTAGTAATGGGATTTTTGGGTCAAATGGTATCTCCAATTCCAGCTTTCTAAGAAATCGCCATATTGCTTTCCCATATTTGTATCACTTCATAATCCCACCAGCAGTGTATCAGTGTCCCAATCTCTCCACATCCCCACCAGCATTTGTTATTCTCTGTCTCGTTGAATTTTGCCATCAATGCTGGGGTGAGATTGTATCTCATTGTTGTTTTGATTTGCATCTCTCTGATGGCCAATGATTGTGAGCATCTATTCATGTATTAGCTAGCCACCTAAATATCCTCCTTGGTGAAGTGTCTATTCATGTCTTCTGCCTATTTTTCAATTAGACTGTTAATCCCTTTGCTGTTGAGGTGTTGGAGCTTTCTATAAATCTTAGAGATAAGTCCCTTGCCAGATATGTAATTATCAGCAAATATGAATTTGTTGCTGTCATTTTTGTCTTGTGCTTTTTTTGTGGTGTCGATTTCTTTGTTTGATATAATTTTCTATGTGGAGCTCATTTTGTTTATGAGTCGTGTTATCACTTCCTTCATTGCTATTGTTTTAGTATTTGCTAATATTTGTGCTGGTCCTCTTTTTAATTTTGATGTGAAGGTCTATCATTTTCTTTGAGGTTACTCTGTGATTTATAGTTTTCTTCCCAGGTTTAGAGCAGTCCGTTCTATCTTCCCTACCATCTAGAAGTTCTGTAATAACACAGTTTTTCCCTCTTTTTTGGTTTGTAGTTGTCCTCATTTGTCGATTGATGTCTCTGGTTCCCTGTTTACTGTCTTGTAGGCTTATTTACTTTGGATACTTCCATAGCTGGGTTGGTTTCTGAGTTACATCATCATGTGTGTTAATGGTCAGTTGTTGTTGGCTGTTGTTGCTTCTCTCTCCAAAGGATTCCCTTTAGCATCTCTTGTAAGGTTGGTCTGATTTTAACAAGTTCCCCCCTTAATTTCTGCTTATCTTGAAATATCCTAATTTCACCATCATATTTAAGGGACAGTTTTGCTGGGTACGTAATTCTTGGTTGGAAATTTTTCTCTTTCAGGGTTTTATATATACCATCCCATTGTTGTCTCACTTGCATGGTTTCTGCTGAGAAATCCGAGCTTAGTCTTATTAGTTGCCTCTTGTAGGTAACTTTTCATTTTTCCCATGCTGCTCTTATGATTCTTTCTTTCTGTTTGATTTTGGTGAGTTTGATGATGATATGTATTTTTGATTTTCTTTTGGGGTCTATCCTGTTTGGGGTTTGTTGGACTTCCTGAATGAATATATTCTCATCTTTCATCATATCAGGGAAGTTCTCTTTCAACAAATCTTGGACAATTTTCTCTGTGGTTTTATATGTCTCTTCTTGTTCTGGAATTCTGATTACACATAGGTTATTCCTTTTGATGGTATCCCACATGAACCTTAGGCTTTCTTCATTATGTCTTGGTCTTTTTTCTGATTGAGCCCTTTCCAAAGAAGTGTTCAGGTATTTGCCTTCAATCTCACCAATTCTGTCTTCCATTGATTCAATTCTGCTCCTTTGCCCATTCAATGTCTTGTCTATTTCTGAAAATTTAGTATTAATCTTCTGGATTTCGGTCTGTAGATTTTGAATCATTTCTAATTTTTCATCTATCTTGTCATTTTGTTCTTGTATTGTCTTTTGAAATTGTTCTAGGGTTTGTTCTGCATTTTCCTTGATCTGTCTCTCAATTTGTTGAAGATACCTAAATATAATTCTTTTGAATTCCTTGTCAGGAAGTTCCAATGCTGCGTCTTCCTCGGGGATGTGTTTTGGGTCTGTATCCTGGTCCCTTGTTTCTCCTGCTTTATCTCGCTTCTTTTTGTGGACTGTGATGCTTTGTTGTCTCCGAGGCATTGTGACGCTTTTGTGTTTATATTTAATTGGTGATTGTATGTTGGAGTGACTTGCCCACAATTTTCATTTTCTTTGTTTTGTTTGTATGTTATCTATGTAGGCAAGGTACTGTGCTGTGCTCCTCTATTCACTAGTTGACATCACTTGTACACTCACCACCTGTCTCCTTTTCTATTGTCAGCCTCTTGTATGTCCTTGCCAACCTTGGCAAACAGAGCCTATTCCTAGATCCCTGGACTCCAAATGAGAATGCTGTCACTTTAAAATGCAAAATGGTTGACACTTGTAAAGATTCAAAATGGCTGCGCCCTTGGTCACTTTAAATGTCCAAAATGGCTGCCCTTGTAAACTTTTAAAATGGCTGCACTCTCAGTCACTTTAAATATCCAAAATGGCTGCTGCTTATAAACATCCAAAATGGCCGCTCCCTCAGTCACTTTAGATATCCAAAATGCCTACTGCTTATAAACATTCAAAATGGCTGTGCTCTCATTTATTTTAAATATCCAAAATGGCTGCCACTTATAAACATGCAAAATGGCTGCACCCTCGGTCACTTTAAATATCCAAAATTCTGCTGTGTGTAAACAATCAAAATGGCTGCATCCTCTGGACAGTGGAAAGTCAACAGCTCAGGTTGTTTACCTCCTTGCTGTTTCCCTTTCTGGTCATAGGCCACCAGTGCAATCATCCCTGCACCCCTTGGTGACCAGGGCTGATCTTTAGGTCAATTCTCAGATCCCACCACCACTTGACAATATTCAAGCTGTTGGTCCTGTCAGGGTAGTTGACAGTCCGCAGCTCCAACCATCTCTGTACTCAATGTTTTTGTTCAGGTTTTTCCATGAGTTGGTGCCCAATCCATTTCTGTATAATTCCTTTCAAAGCTCAGGACTTCAGGATTATCTTCTGTATTTCTGTCAGTTGATTTTTATTTTCTTTGTTGAAGAGGGTCTGTGTCGCTTGTCTGCCTATTCCTCCATCTTACCGGAAATCCACCTATAATTTAATTTTAATAATAAGTGTATTTAACATTTAGCTCACAAAATTCCTGAAAATTTAGCAATTATCTCTCAGGAGCTCATACACCACTGGACCTATGTACTATCAATGATTAGATGCAATGGGTGTTCTTTCTAGCTAATTTTATCTATCCATAATGACATCTACTGAAAGTCCTTGCTTCCATCTGGTCTATGACCATTGGTCCAAGAAGATCACTCCTGAATTTTTCCCACACATTAAGTCTTCTCCAAGTCCATAAGGTCTATCTCAGCTAACTTCTCTGTCCCTCTGCATATATGGAGAACATTCTGCTGCCCCTTGACTTTCTGGGGAATGGGAAACTCTATGAGGCTGATTCAGGACTTCTTGACCTAAACAGACCATGGAACTGTTTGTATATCTATATATACATATAAGGAGCTCTGGTGGTATAGCCAATAAGGCATTTGGCCGCTAAACAGAAGACTGGTGATTCAAACCCGGCAGGTACTCCATGGGAGGAAGATGATGCAATCTACTTCCTTAAAGATTTATATAGCCTTGCAAACCCAATGGGAGTCACTATGAGTCAGAATTGGCTCAATGGCAGTGGGTTATATATACATATATACATTTTACCCAACTGTCCATCCCATCATGCTACTCACAAAGAACTATAATCCTGGCACCTCCTCTGGCTTCTTCCTGACTTTACCCAGAGGTAGATGTAGATAGAGGTAGAGATTCTTGGATGACAGCTTTTTTTTTTTTTTTTTTTAGCACTTTGAATATACCATCCCACTGCCTTCTGGCCTCTGTTGTTTATGATAACAAGTCAACAATCAATCATACAGAGTTCCTTTGTATGTGATGCAAAATTTTTCTCTTTCTGCTTTCAAGATTTTTTCTTTGCCTTTGGCCTTTAACATATTGACTGTCATGTGTTTGGGCATGAATCAATTTGTATTTATCCTACTTGGACTTTGCTGAGCTCTTTGACTGTGTGTTGTTTTTTGTTTTTAGGTGCCATCGAGTGAGCTCCTATTCATAGTGACTCTATGTACAACAGACAAAGCACTGCCTCGTCCTGGGCCAGCCTCACACTCCTTGCTATACCCGAGCCCATCGTTGCAGCCATTGGGTCAATCCATCTTATTAAGGGCCTTCCCCTTTTTTGCTGACCCTCTGCTTTACCAAGCATGATATCCATCTCCAGGGAATGGTCCCTTCTGACAACATGACCAAAGTAGATGAGATGAAGTCTGGCCATTCTCACATCCAAGGAGCATTCTGGCTGCACTTCTTCCAGGACAGATTTGTTAGTTCTTCTGGCAGTCCATGGTACTCTCAGCATTCTTCACCAACACCACAATTCAAAAGCTTCAACTCTTGAATGTGTAGATTAATATTTTTCATCAGATTTGGAAATTTTCAACCATTATTTCTTATAATAATTTTCTGCTCCTTTCTTGCTTCTCTTTTCATGTTAATCTCATTGTTTATTTGTTGGTGTGCTTAATGGTATCCCACATTTCTCTAGGCTCTGTTAACTTATTTTTTTTCTTTGTTCTTCAGATCACATAATCTTTACTAATCTGGCTTCAAGTTTGCCTTTTTTTTTTCCTGCCAGCTGAAATCTGCTGTTGAGGTCCTCTAGTAAATTTTTCATTTAAATTATTGTACTTTTCAACTCCAGAATTTCCATCTCTTTCTTTTTTATAATTTCTGTCTCTTTCTTGATTTTCTATATTTGATAATACATTGTTATAACACCTTCCTTAATTTTTTAAAATATAGTTACATTGCATTTTTTAAAACATATTAATAATAGCTGCTTTCAAGTCTTTGTTTGCCAAGTCTGACATTTGGACCATCTCACAGGTAGTTTCTGTTGTTTCCCTTTTTTCCTATGTGTGAGTCATATTTCCTGGTGTTTTTCATAATTTTGTTTTTTCAAAAACTAGATATTTCAGATAACATATTGTAGCAACTTGAGGCTGATTACCACCCCTTTCCCTTTTCCAGTGTTGTTATTTGCTTGTTTATTTGTTTAGTGACTTGACTCAACCAGTTCATGGAAGTCTGCTTCTACAATGTGCTGCCTCAGTGCTGCTCCTTGGAGGATACATATTTGGCATGTTCACAGAGACTCTGGACATCTGCACTGGTCTGCCTGTATTGGTGTCACATCCAGCTATTAACCTCCATGGATTGCCAGTTGATTGCTCCATTGTTTTTGGCAATGTCATGGGGCACAAATTATTCCACAGTCTGATTCAATTAAAGTAGGGTTCTTTTGCATGAGCAGAATGTTGCAAGTATTTGAAGCTCCTCTAGCATCAGAGGACTCTTCTTTGCCCTGATACTGTCTGTTAAACTTCTGGTTGGTCGACTGTTTCACTTTTTTGCTGTGAGTATCATGGAGTCATCAGTCTACTCTTAATTATTCACCATCAAGATCACCATTGTTTTCAACAACATCCTTACCCTTTAACTTCCCTATACTATGTTCCAAATAAAGTCAGTCCAATTAGGTGGAAACTTCTATCTCAAAAGTTAATTCTCTTCTCGACATTTTGTATGTAGCCTGATTTTCCTCTTTGAAAATATTCAGAATCTTCTCCTTCTCCCATTGTTATGACATTTCTTGATGTTTGGCTTGGCTGTGGGTCTATTCCATATCTTGCACTGGACACTTGATAAACTTACAATCTGAAAACTGATTTTCTTCAGTCTGAAGAGTTTTCTTGAATTCTTTATAATTTCATACATACATATATCTATGTGTGTGTGTGTGTGTGTGTATCTTTCCTGTTTTTTTTTTTTTTTTTTTCATCTGTTACATTGTTCTAATTTTCAGAGTATTTCCCCAATTTATCTGCCAACTCTTCTACTGGATTTTATAGTCTATACACACTGTTAAGTTGTTAAGTCCTATGAGCTCTTTCTTTTTCTCTAGATATTTAATGTTTATAGCATCCTTACTCTTACTTCATGGATGCAACACATTATCATTTATCTCTGAGGATATTCATTATAGCTTTTTGAAATTTCATTCTACTTCCTGCTTTGTTTCATTTTCGTTGACTTTTTTTTTTTTTTTTTTACCCTATTTGGGGTTTTGCTTTGATCTTTGTCTTTTATTTTAGAGATTTAATTAAATGTGTGTTGATCCTGGCTATCCATTGTATTCAGGAGTAAAACAATAAAAGGTGTGTGGATGCCCTATGTGCATGGGGGCTCCCCATAGGAAGATAGGGTAGAAATCCAATCAGTGTATTGGAAGACCCCCAAATATCATATAAGTGTGGGTCGCTTTTTCAGGGAAAACTACTGATACCATACTTGGGAATTAAAATCTTGGTATCTGAGTTCTAATAGACAAGAAGAGAAAGAAGGCTGAGGAGTCTCATAGCCATAAGGTCGACTTCATTAATTCCTGTTTTTAGAATTGCAGCTACCCTTATTTGTGCCTGACTCCACAGTCTTTGGAGCTCTGGTAGCATAGCACCTAAGGCACTTGACTACTAACCAGAAGGCACTCCTTGGAAGGAAGGTTGGGCAATCTACTTCCGTAGTGATACCACCTCAGAAATCCAAGGAACGGTCACTATGATCACTGTGAGTCGGGTCCAACTCAAAGGCACATAACAATAACAACCACCACAGCCTTTACAAGGAATAAAGCTGGAACAAGCTTTCCAGAGAATAAATCTGGGTAAGCAGGTTTTCAGCCAGTCCTTTTATTTCCAGAACGCCCTGTATCACTGCTTTTGGTGGTACTTGGTGCCTGTAATTTTTTTTGGCCAATTCTTCCTTTTTTTTTTTTCTTTTTATTGTGAAAATTTAAAGAGTAAATTCATTTTCCATATAGAGTTCATACACATTTGTTTTGTGACATTGACTGTAATTCCCCACAGTGTAATAGCCTTCTTCCCACTTCCTCCCTGTGGTTACCTTTTCCCTGTGTCCTTCTTTCCTACACATTCCTGTGTCAACCCCCACCCCAGCTATCTCCTTGTGCAAACACTGCCCTTTTATTCTCTCAGAATTGATTGATTGGTTTGCTCCAAGGTGATCTACCTGATGTAAATGTTTATCCCATACTGTCTATTGTTTGGCTGGAAGCCACAGGAGTGAGTTCAGTTCCAGACCTGAAGGGCACCTAGAAGCCATAGTCTCAAGAGTCTTACCAGGCTCTATCAGACCAGAAAACCTGGTCTTTTTCTTTTCTTTTATGATTTTGAGTTTGTTGCACATTGTTCTCCCACTCTATCCAGGATCTCCTGCACCTATCCACCTCCAAGTGGTTGACAGTGGTAGCCAGGCACCATCTAGTTCTTCTGGTCTCATGGTCATATAGGTTGAGGATCACATGGTCTACTAGTCCCTTGGACTAATTATTTCCATGTGTCTTTGGTTTTCTTCATTCTTCTTTGCTCTAGACGAGGAGAGCCCATCATTGCATTCTAGATGGCTGCTTGCAAGCTTTTAAGATCCCAGCTGCTACTCACCAAAGTAGGTTGTAGAACAATATTTTTGTGTAATATGTTATGCCAATTGAGCTTGATGTCCCCTGTGACCATGGTTCCAAGCCTGTAGGTCCAACTACTCACTCCTTCTAGGTAGCTGGCTGTAGCCAAGAAGTCACCACAACCTTGCCCCTTGTCAGCTCTACTATGTACTCAGACATTCCTACAGCATATACAAAGACACATGTAGAAACATTGTCTGCTAACCCATACATGGTCATGGGTGGTGCCTCTAATTCTTGACCTTATCTGGGTTCTATAGTGTGAATCAACTGGCTTCTTGTTGAAGTGCCTCTACCTCACCAAAACCTTGCAGGTAGTTAATTTCAGTTTTCCCTGATCCTCTGACATTTAGCACTCTTACATCTCCTTTTCATCTTCTAAAACTTTGCTAGGAAGTAATACAGCAGCGTGATTGGGCCCATGAGCTCTGGAGCCAGACTACCTGGATTTGAAGCCTGGCCCTGCAACTAATAAACTGTGTAAACCTTGGTTAGTAACTTAATATCCCTTGCCCAAGCTACTCCATCTCTAAAATGAGGGTAATAACAGAACTACCTCAGAGAGTTACTGAGAGGTTTCAACGAATCAGTGCATGTAAAACTCTTAGAATGTGACCTGGCATGCTAGCCCTGAATTTTACCTGTTACTATCTTTCTGTTATTTCTTTCCCCTCATTCTTTATGTCTTTGTTGTTTTTGTTTGTTTTAATTTAAAATTATTTTAACTAGACTTAGGAAAGGAACAAAGAGATAACTGTGGATGTTCAATTAGCTAAACTGTAACTTAACCACTCTCCCCCCAGATCTTTTTCTGTGTATAAATGATCATTTAAATCAGGGGTCAGCAAAGCATGCTCTGAGGGCCAAATCCAGCCTGTTGTATATTTTTGTAAAGAATATTCTGTGGAACAATGTCACACCTTTTAATTTATGTATAGTCTATCTGTGGTTGCTCTGACGCTAACACAGTAGAGTTAAGTAATTGTATCGGAGAACATATGGCCTGTGAAGTCTGAAATATTTACTATCTGTTGTTGTTGTTATGTGCCGTCGAGTCGGCCCCAACTCATAGCGACCCCTCCTTGGGTTTCCGAGGCAGTATCACTACGGAAGTAGGATTGCCCAACCTTCCTTCC
>NW_006921781.1:1059758-1066406 GCF_000298275.1 Orycteropus afer afer
CTTTAGGTGCAGATTTACAGAGCAGAATTTGTTTTATGTTCAACATTTTGTGTACGTTTGGTTTCACTCCCCAGTTACCATCCCCAACCCTAATCCACTCTCCTCCCCTCCCTTCCCAGTACCCCCTGCCCCCCCTCCCTGAGCCCATCTTAATTGTGCATTCCTGTCTGTCCAGCTTTTCCTCCATGTGAATGCTGCCCTTCTGGTGCCCCATGGCTGATTGTTCCAACGGTTCTATCTCTGTAGATTAGGTGGGTGCATCGCCTGGGTTGAGTGTTCTGCATGTAAGTCTTATTAACTATTGGGCTGAGTCAGCCCTTGGGAGTGAGTTTTATTCCAGGCCCGGAGTGTATTGCAGGGCCACAGTCTTTGGGGTCCCACCAGATTCCATCCAACCAATAAGTCTGGTCATTTTATGTTTTTGGATTTTGTTCCAAGTTTTTTCCTCCCACTCTATTCAGGATCTCCAGTTATGATTCCTTCCCGAGCAGTTGGTGTTTGTAGCCAGGCACCATCTAGTTCTTCTGGTCTCAAGGTCCATCATACACTAAGGCTGATTATTTCCAAATGCCCTTTTTTTTTTTTCAGTTTTCTTCACTTCTGATGATAGGAGACCATTGGCTATATCTTAGATGGTGGCTTGAAAGCTTTTAAGACCCCAGTTTCTACTCAGCAAAGGAGGTTATGAAACAAGATTTTTATGTATTTTATTGTGCCAATTGAATCTGGTGTCCCCCAATACTATGGTTCTGAGTTGCTGGATCTGTTGAATCTCTCTCCCACAGTGTCTGGCTATCTGTGAGGGATTGCTCTATGTCTGTCTTTAGTTGCTTCTGTAATGATTGCGAGTATTTTGTACCACTAGTGTCTGTGCAAGATTAGCCTCAGCTCAATCTATCTTTGGTCTAGAATATAATCCTGTTCACTGACCCCTATCTGCTCTTCTCAGTTGTCTATGTGTTTATCTGTAGCCTGGTGTTTGGTGTTAATGGTAATGCAGTATTGTGGATATACTGGTATCAGCCTCTGTCGTCTATATCTTATATGCACAATTTGGTGTCCTCCCTTTCCCCAATGTTATCATGCTGGTCACTGACTCTTTCCATACCATCCATCCCCTTTCCCATCTCAGTGTGTGGCCCCCAACTAGTCCAAAATTATTCCCTTCCCTTGCCTCGCCACCCCAGTAACCTACAAAGTGAGTTCTCTTCCCTAAACAAACACTTCCTTGACTTTTTACAGTAATGGGCTCCTACAATATTTGTCCTTCTACGATTGACTTATTTCACTCACCATAATGTCCTCCAGGTGCATCCCTGTCGTAAGATGATTTGCGTATCCTTCATTGTTCTTTAATGTAGCACAGTATTCCATTGTGTGAATGCTTATCCATTCATCTGTTGATGAGCATTTCGGTTGTTTCCATCTCTTTGCTATAGTGAATCGTGTTGTGAGGAACATGAGTGTGCATATGTCTGTTTGTGCCCTCTCTCTCACCTCTTTAGGATATATTCCTAGTAATGAATTCCATAATTTCAAAGGTCTTCTCCATTTATCAGTTATAAAAGTTTTCTTTCACATTTGCTTCCAGTAATTTTGTGTTTTTATTTTTAACATGTTAATTTTTTTTTTCTTACCCATATACTGATCTTTGCCTGTGCTGCCTATGTATTATGTGCATGTTTCATTGTCCTTCCTTTCCCCAGTGTCATCATGCTGGTCACAGACTCTTTCTACACCATCCCTCCCTTCACGCAAGTCAACACATGACCCCCAACTAGTCTGAGATTTTCCCTCCCCTTCATTTTTAACATTTTAACATTTAAATGATTGACCTGTCTGGAATTTACTTTGCTATGTGAAATAAGAAGATCTCTGGTAGCATAGTGGCTAAGGCACTTGACTGCTAACCAGAAGGCTGGCAGTTCAAACCCACCAGCCACTCCTAGGAAGGAAGATGGGGCAATCTACTTCCGTAGTGATATTGCCTCAGAAACCCAAGGAGGGTCGCTATGAGTCGGGTCTGACTGAACGACACATAACAACAACAAGATGAGAAATAAGATAGGAAGTCAATTTTATTTTGCTTTCTTCTTTTCAAAACAGCTGCTTAGTTATCCCAATACTATTTTTACTTAACAATATGTGAATTTTTTTATTTCTTATACTCCCTCCACCCATTTTATAGATAACAAAGTTATTCCACAATGCTGTTTGATTGACATTTATCTGTGTACCTGTTAAGTTTCCTCCTGTTTACAAGCATTTGTGGGAGGGCATTTTATTGTGGTCGGGGTGAAAGTTTACAGAGCAAATTAGTCTTCCATTTAACAATTCATACATATTTTGTTTTGTGACATTAGTTGCAATCCCCTCAATGTAACAACACTCTTTCCACTTCCTCTCTGAGATCCCTGATTCCATTCACCCATCTTTCCTTCCCTTTTCTGCCTTTTGAACTTTGTTTTTGGGCAAATGCTGCCCTTTTGGTCTCAGATGGCTGATTATTCTGAGGAGCACGTTCCTCACTGGTGTTATTGTTTACTTTATAAGCCTGGCTTGTTTGGCTGAAGTTGACCTTTGGAAGTAGGTTCAGTTCCAGGTTTGAAGGGTGTCTAAGGGCCATAGTCTTGGGGGTTCAACTGATCTCTATAAGACCAGTAAGTCTGATCTTTTTTTGATTTTGAATTTTGTTCTACTTTTCCTCCACTCTATACTCTATCCAGGATCTTCTATTGTGGTCCTGATCAAAGGGGTTGGTAGTGGTAGCCAGGCACCACCCAGGTCTTCTGGTCTCAGGCTAGTGGAGGCTGTGGTTTGCATGGTCCATTAGTCTTTTGAACTAATTATTTTCTTGAGCCTTTAATTTTCTTCCCTTGTCTTTTTGCTCTGGATGGGAAGAGACCAATAGTTGTATCTTAGATGGCAGCTCACAAGCTTTTAACACCCCAGTTGCTACTCACCTAAGTAGGATGTAGACTTAGGTATCCCCTGACACCAAGGTCCTTAGACCTCAATCCCAGTGATTCAGTCCCTCAAGGTTTGGCTATGGCTAAGAAGGTTTCATAAATTTGCCCCCTGTGTGCTTTGGTGGTGTAGTGCCTAAGGCATTTGACTGCTAACCAGAAGGCTGGTGGTTCAAACCCACCAGCCACTCCTTAGAAGGAAGACTGGGCAATCTACTTCTGCAGAGATACTGTCTTGGAAACCCAAGGAGGGGTCGCTATGAGTTGGAACCAACTCAATCACATTGAGGTTTTTTTTTTTTTTGTATGCTCTACTATATATCTAGATATATTTGCAGTACATACAAATATGTATGTAGAAATACCCTCTGCCAAATGTATATATGCTCAAGGGTTTACTCCCATATACCATCCTACACCTATTCAACTTACATATCTACCTATGTATCCACTCATAAATTATTGTTTGTTGTTATTGTTATTGCAGGATTGTTATGTAATAGTATTTACTATTCTTGCCTTTAACTCTTGTGTACCTCCCAGTGTGTTCCTTTGCCTTGGCGATATTGTACTGACCTCCTCTTTATGGTGTGTTACATCTCCTTCTATGCAAGTCAATACATTTATACTATGTTGCTGTTGTTATGTGCCATCCCATAGCGACCTCTCCTTGGGTTTCCAAGGCAGTATCACTACAGAAGTAACTCACCCCATCTTCCTTCTGAGTGTGTACTATGTAGTTGCTGATTTTCCATTCCTGGTAACCATCAAAGAATGTTTCTCTCTCTGTGTAAACCTTATCTTGACTTTATATATTAGTGGTCTCATACAATATTTATCTTTTTTACATTGACTTATTTCACTCAGCATAATGTCCACCAGGTTCATCCATGTTATGAGGTGTTTCACAATTCATCATTATTCTTTAACACTACACAGTATTCCAGTCTGTGTGTATACCATAGTTTGGTTATTCATTCATCCATTGATGAGAACTTAGGTGTTGCTATGAGTTGAAATGGCAGTGAGTTTGATTTTGGTTATTGTAAGTGGTATTGATTTCTTTATTGCCTTTTCAGCAATCTCTTTACTGATGTAGAGGAATCCAACTGATTTTTGGATGTTGATCTTGTATCCCACCACTATGCTAAACCTCTCAATTAGTTCCAGTAGTTTTTTTTTTTTTTTTTTAAACCCCTGAATCTCTTGGTCTTTCTATGTATAAGATCATATCATCAGCAAATAGGAATAGTTTGACCTCTTCCTTACCAATTTGGATGGCTTTGATTTCTCTTTCTTGCCTTATTGCCCTGGCTAAGACTTCCAACACAATTTAGAATAGAAGTGGTGATGGAAGGCATCCTTGTCTGGTTCCTGTTCACAAGGGGAATAGTTTCAGTCTCTCTCCATTGAGAATAATGTTGGCTGTTGGTTTTGCATATATGCCGTTTATGATGTTGAGGAATGTGCCTTCTATTCCTATTTTGCTGAAAGCTTTGATCAGGAATGGATGTTGGATTTTCTTGAATACCTTTTCCTCATTGATTGATATGATCATGTGGTTCTTTTCCTTTCTTTTATTTATGTGATAGATGAAGTTGATTGTTTTTCTACTGTTGAACCATCCTTGCACACTTGGTATGAACTCCACTTGGTTGTAATGTATTATTTTTTGATATGTTGTTGCAGTCTATTGGCTAGTATTTTGTTGAAGATTTTTGTATCCATACTTATGAGGGATATTGGTGTGTAGTTTTCCTTTTGAGTAATATCTTTGCCTGGTTTTGGTATCAAGTTAATGCTTGCTTCATAAAATGAATTTGGGAGGATTCTATCCTTTTCTGTGTTTTGGAATAGTTTGAGTAGGATTGGTGTCAGCTCTTCTCTGAATGTTTGGTTGAATTCTCCAGTGAAACCATCTGGGCCAGGGATCTTTTCGGTTGGTAATTTTTTTTATGACCTGTTCAATTTTTTTCTTTTGTTATGGGTCTGTTCATATTTCCTATCTCAGTCTGTGTTAGTTTAGGTAAGTAGAATGTTTCTAGAAATCTGTCCATTTCTTCTAGATTTTCAAATTTGTTGGAGTGTAGTCCTTAATAGTATTCTGATATTATCTTTTTTATTTCACTTGTTTCTGTTGTGACATTGCCCAATTCATTTTTTATTCATGTTATTTGTATTCTCTCCCTCTTTTCCTTTGTTAAATTTGCCAGTGGTTTGTCAATTTTATTAATCTTTTCAAAACACCAACTTCTAGTCTTGTTGATTTTTTTCTATTGTCTTTCGATTTTCTGTTTCATTTACTTCTGCGCGAATGTTTATTATTTCTCTCCTTCTGGTGACTGTAGGCTTTATTTATTTATTTATTACTACTCTTTTTTTAATTTTTGGATATGTTGGGTTAAGGTGTTGATTTTGGCACTCTTTCTTTTTTGATGTGTGCAATTATTGCTATAAGTTGACCTCTGGTTACTGCTTTTGCTGTGTCCCAAAGATTTTGGTATGTTGTGTTTTCATTCTCATTTGATTCAAGGAATTTTTTTATTTCATTTTTTATTTTTTCTATTACCCAGTCTTTTTTTAAGGAGGGTATTACTCAGTTGCCATGTGTTTGCTCTTTTTCCATTGATCTTGTTGATTTCTAAATTGATAGCATTGTGATCTGAGAAGATGCTTTGCAGTATTTCAATGTTTTTAAATTTATTAAGACTTGCTTTGTGGCCTAACATATGGTCTATCCTGGAGAATGTTCCATGTGCACTGGAAAAGAATGTATATTGTACTGTTATTGGCTGAAGTGCTCTATAGATATCTAAAAGGTCAAGTTGGTGGATTATATTGTTTAGCTTTTCTGTGTCTTTGTTGAGTTTCTTTACAGTTCTCTATCTTTCATTAAAATGGTGTATTAAAGCTTCCTACTATGAACTCTCATAGTGTAGTGCCTAAGGCACTTGACTGCTAATGAGAAGGCTGTAGGTTCAAACCCACCAGCCACTCCTCGAAAGGAAGGTTGAGCAAGCTATTTCTGTAGTGGTACTGCCTCAGAATACCAAGGAGGGGTTGCTATGAGTCAGGTTTGACTCAATGGCACATAACAACAAACAACAACATCACTATGACTTTGGAGTCATCTATTTGCCTTTTCAACTCTTTTAAAGTCTAATTCATGTATTTTGAGGCCCTTTCATTGGGTCCATAGATATTTATTATGGTTATATCTTCTTGTTCAATTGATTGTTTAATCATTATATAATGTCCTTCTTTGTCATGTATGCTGGTTTTTGTCTTAAAGTCAATTTGATCAGAAATTAATATTGCCAATCCTGCTCTTTTTTTGTTGCCATTTGCTTGATATATCTTTTTCCAACATTTGATTTTAGTCTATTTTGTCTTTGTCTCCAAGATGTGTCTCCTATAGACAGCATATTGATGGATTATGTTCTCTTATCCAGTCTGCAACTCTGCAACTCTCTGTCTCTTCAGTAGTGCATTTAATCCATGTGCATTTAGTATAATTTGGAAACAAAGAAGAATCACCGGTAGTTGGAAAATTTGGCCTTGGTGACAGAAATAATGCTGGAACTCATATGGTAGAATTTTGCAAGACCAACGACTTGTTCATTGCAAACACCTTTTTTCAACAACACAAACGGAGGCTGTACACGTGGACTTCACCAGATGG
>NW_006921781.1:1082901-1096886 GCF_000298275.1 Orycteropus afer afer
GTACATTCCATGTTCCGATGATTAATGGATGTCTGTGGCTGTTTCTCTTCAATTTGAGTGGTGCCACATCAGCAAATGAAGGTCTTCAAAGCTTTCTCTTTTCCATGAGTAAGGCTGGGTTTACTCAGATGTTGCAGCTCTTTCCCAACTCAACTAGAACCTTAGAAGGGACGAATAAAGAATAATAATAAAAAGGACAATCATCATCATAATAATAACAATTTTAAAACAGACAAAAACAAACAAACTGAAAAAAAGGAAAAAAATAAAATAAAATAAAACCTGGGTAGGGTGGGACAGGGCACCCAGGCTCCATATGAGCCATCTGAGGATGGAATTCCTGCCAGCCCAGGAGGTGGGTGGGAGTGAGGGATAGCCACACTCTGTTCACCAAGGAAGTGTAGGATATAAGAATAACAAGGAGAATGTCGCACCTTTCCAGTCATTTGTATCCTGAATGTTCTTGTGGTTCCTGGCAAGTGGAGCCTATTCTTAAGTCCCTGAAATCTGTGAGAATGCTGTTACTTTAAATATCCAAAATGGTGGTGGTGGTTGTTGTTATGTGCCGTCAAACCAGACCCAACTCATAGTGACCCCTCATTGGGTTTCCAAGGTGGTATCACTATGGAAGTAGATTGTGCAACCTTCCTTCCAGGAGTGGCTCATGGGTTTGAACTACCAGCCTTCTGGTTAGCAGTCAAGTGCCTTAGGCACTATGCTACCAGAGCTCCCCCAAAATGGTAGAGCTGCTTGTAAACATTCAAAATGGCTGCATCCTGCAAACAGCCAAAAGTCCATGGCTCAACCCATCACCCTCTTTGCTGCTTCCCCTTTTATTCACCAGCCACCAGTGCAGGCCTTTGTGCTGCTCCTGGCTAGCAAGGCAGATTTTTAGCTTAATTCTTAGGTCCTAACCCCACTTGGCAATATCCAAGCTGTCTGTGCCATCAGGATTGCTGACAGACCATAGCTCCATATGTCTCCTTTTTCAGTGTTTTCATGCAGGTTCTTCTACTAGTTGAAGTTTAGTCCACTTCTATATCCTTCCCTTCAAAGGTCAGGGATCCAGGATTATCCTCTGTATCTGTGTTAATTGGTTCCCCTTTTCTTTGTTGAAGAGAGCTGTGCAATCTTTCTGCCTATTCCGCTGTCTTACTGGAACGCCATACCTATAGTCTTATTTTATAAGAACTTTATTGAGGTATAATTTTCATAACATAGAATTTATCCTTTCAAAGTTTATTATTTCATGGGCTTTAGTATATTCACAGAATTGTGCAACCTTTACCACAGTCAGTAGAACATTTTGTCACCCCAAAAATCAACCCTGGATCCATTAGCAATCAGTACCTATTTTCCTCTTCCCCAGCTTCTGATAACCACCAATCTACTTTCTGTCTCACTGGATTTGCCTATTCTGGACATTTCAAATAAATGAAGTAAATAAAATCATACAATATGAGGACTTTTATGACCAGATTCTTTTCCTTAGTATAATATTTCCCATTCATCTATAGTGTCTCATTCCTTTTTAATGTCAAATAATATTCTGTTGTCTGGATTTACCACAGTCTGTTGATCCTTCATCAGTTGATGGACATTTGGGTTATTTCTACTTTTTGGCTATTATGAATAATACAACTAAGAATATTTGTGTACAAGTTTTTGTGTGGACATGTTTTCATTTCTCTTGGGTATTTACCTAGGAGTGGAACTGCTGGCATATTTGGTGACTCTATGTTTACCCTTTTGAGAAACTGCCAAAGTGTTTTCCAAACCAGCTGAACCATTTTACATTCCCAAGGAAGGTTGGGCAATCTACTTCCATAGTGATACCACCTCAGAAACCCAAGGAGGGGTCCTTATGACTTGGGTCCAACTCAATGGCATGTAACAACTACCAGTATATGAGTGTTCAAATTTCTCTACATCCTCACCAACACTTGCTCTTGTTGTATTTTTTTTTATTACAACCATTCTAGGGGGTATGAAGTGGAATCTCATTGTGGTTTTGATTTGCATTTCCTTAGTAACAAATACTAAGGGAGCTCTGGTAGCATAGTGCCTAAGGCACTTGACTGCTAACCAGAAGGCTGGAGGTTCAAACCCACCAGCCACTCCTCGGAAGGAAGATGGGGCAACCTACTTCCATAGTGATACTGTCTCGGAAACCCAAGGAGGGGTCGCTCTGAGTCAGGTCTGACTCGACGGCCCATAACAACAACAATAGTAACAAATTATGTCGAGCATCTTTTCATTTGCTTATTGGCTATTTGTATATCTTCTCTGGAGAAATATATATTCAAATCTTTTGTCCATTTTTAAATTGAGTTGTCTTTTTGTTAAGTTGTAAGAGTTCTTTATATATTCTAGATATAATCTCATTTAGGAATGGGTTTTCTGTGTTATATTAATGAGGTAGTATTAGTGTAGGTGGGAGCTCCGGTAGCATAGCACCTAAGGCACTTGACTGCTAACCAGAAGGCTGGCAGTTCAAACCCATCAGCCACTCCTTGAAAGGAAAGCTGGGCAATCTATTTCTGCATTGATACCACCTCGGAAACCCAAATAGGGGTTGCTATGAGTTGGGTCCAACTTGACGGCCCATAACAACAACAACAGTGTAGGGTGTCTTGACTCAACCTCTTTTGAGATAGAAAAGGCATATCAACAGTTACTACTTGATCACTTGCTATGTACCCACCAGTGATCTGTGTTCTCTGAGCCAAAGAGTTATATAAAATGTAGACCTCACTTTCAATCTCTTTAGAAGATTAAGTCACTCCCACCCCTACCTACCCAGCTGGTTTTATAGTCTATGTCTGTTTCAATCTAGAACTCCTTATTCTGCCTTCTTTAGCTTGCCTAAAGCATATTAATTTGGTATGGCCACATGCTGAATGTAAATCTGAAGCTAGCTGGATGCTTTCATGAGGCCCCCCATGAACTCTGATCTCTGTTTTAGAATATTGCATTATCTCAGAATATTACCATGTCTTAATTTCTTTGTGCTACTGAAACGAAAAATACCACAAGTGAGTGGTTTTAAACAACAGGGGTTTATTGTCTTCTAGTTTTGGAGGCTAGGAGTCTGAATTCAGGGTGTCAGTAGGGCCAGACTCTCTATTTCTCTACCTCTTTCTCTCTCTCTCTTTTGGCTTTAAGGAAATCCCTTACCTCTTTCAGCTTCTAGTTCCTGTTGTTGTTGTTAGGTGCTGTCAGGTGGGTTCCAACTCATAGCAACCCTTTGTGCAACAGAACAAAACACTGCCCAGTCCTGCACCATCCTCACAATCATTGCTGTGTTTGAGCCCATTATTGCATCCAGTGTGTCAATCCACCTCATTGAGGGTCTTCCTCTTTTTTGCTGCCCCTATCCTTTACCAAGGAGCTCTGGTAGTGTAGTGCCTAAGGCATTTGACTGCTAACCAGAAGGCTGGCAGCTCAAACCCACCAGCCACTCCTCAGAAGGAAGGTTGGGCAATCTACTTCTGTAGTGATACTGCCTCGGAAACCCAAGGAGGTGTTGCTATGAGTCAGGTCTGACTCCATGGCACATAACAACAACATCCTTTACCAAGCATGATGTCCTTCTGCAAGGACTGGTTCCTCCTGAAAACACACCCTGAGTATGTGAGATTAAGTCTCACCATCCTTCCTTCTAAGGAGCATTCTGGTTGTACTTCTTCAAAGAGATATGTTCATTCTTCTTGCATCCATAATATATTCAATATTCTTCACCAATATCTTAATATAAATGCATCAGTTCTTCTTTGGTCTTCCTTGTTCATTGCCCAGCTTTGAGGCAAGTGAAAACACCATGCTTGGGTGAAGCACACCTTAGTCCTCCAAGTGACATCTTTGCTTTTTAACACTTTGAGTTAGCTGCAAGCAATCCTTGACATTCCTGAGCTTGTAGATGCATCTGTCCCCATCATCATGTGACATCTGTCATCCCCCTGCATGTGTGTCTCTATGTCTATTCTGCTCTTTTTATAAAATGCCACTCAGAAGTGATAAGGTTTAGAACCTACTCACTCTGGTATGGCCTCATTAACACAACAAAGAAACCTCCAATTTCCAGACAGGATTATATTCTCAGATGTAGGAGTTAGGACTTCCACATTTCTTTTGAGGGACACAGTTCAGTTCATAACACCCCAACATATGAGCAGTGACTCTTAGTGACAGCAAATGTCACTCCCAGGCTAGTGTGATGGGTACCTTTGCTGAGAATTCTCTAAATAACTGGAAACTTCTCTCACTCTCCTTTCTGTCCATGTTCATAACCCAAGACATGAAAAAAGAGTGAATTCAATATCTCCTTCTCTGCCTCAACCCACCTCACCCCATTACTCATTGTCTTCAGAAGAGGGCCCAGTGGCTGGAAAACAATGGATTCCTTCCATCCAGCAATTTCGCTGGTTTTCTTTGTAATGATTTTCAGGTTGATTCTCTTGTGTAATGTTACAGTCTCTCTGAAGAGCCATCTCCTCTCCTGCTACTTGCGGGACTCAGCAGAATTACCATCAAAACTTAGCTTTACTGCTCCTAGTTTCTCCATCCGCTGCCCCAGATCAATGCCTGGAATGTAAAGAATATTAGTCAGCAAATGCTATTGTTGGGTAATGAATGCACTCAACCTTACCTGTATTCAGGATTGCATGAGATACTGGATATGAAAAGACTTTTCAAAATGCTAATGTGATCATTCAAGGTAATAGTTCTTCACTAGAGAGATGGCATAAGAATGAATATAACAAGTTATTAAAAATATCTTGAGCCCCTGCTGTGTGAAAGGCTATATGTGAACATATTTTCATGTAGTTTTTAGTTACTAATATCAGAACAAATAACTCACTGCCATTGAGTCGGATCTGACTCATAGCGAGTTTCCAAGGTGGTTTCACTATGGAAGTAGATTGCCCAATCTTCCTTCCAAGGAGTGACTGGTGGGTTTGAACCACCAGCCTTCTGGTTAGCAGTCGAATGCCTTAAGCACTACACCATTTTCAATATGGCTCATCCACTACCCAACTGTCAGTTTGTCATACTGTGGTTACTTGTGTATTACTATGGTGCTGGAAGCTATGCCACTGGTATTTCAAATACCGGCAGGATCACCCATAGTGGACAGATTTCACTGGTTTTTGCAATTCAATTTATTTTTTATTGTGGCAAAGTATATATAATGTAAAATTTGCCTTTTAAACCATTTTAAGTGTGCAATTTAGTGGCATTAAATATATTCACAGTTATGCAGCCATCACTACTACTTGTTTCCAAAACTTTTTCATCTCTCCACAGAGAAGCCCACTTCCCTTTTAACAATAACTCCCCACACCCCCCTCTCCCTAGCTCATGATAACCACTAAACCACTAATCTACTTTCTGTCACAGGGGCTCTGGTAGTGTAGTCCCTAAGACACTTTACTGTTAAGCAGAAGGCTGGGGGTTCAAACCCACCAGCCACTCCTCGGAAGGAAGGTTAGGCAATCTATTCCCGTAGTGATACTGACTCGGAAACCCAAGGAGGGGTCGCTATGAGTTAGGTCTGACTCAAGGGCACATAACAACAACAACTTTCCGTCACTGTGATAGTTAAGGTTGTGTGTTAACTTGGCTGGGCCATGACTTTAAGTAGCTTGACAGCTCAGTGCAATTGTTCCCAGGGATGAGACTGAATGTGGTGTAACACCTCCAGAGTGGAATCTGCTGTGAGCAATTAAGTAGTTGCATTCAGGGTGTGGCCTGCTTCCATTCCAGTATATATGGAGAAGCTTTGAGGAAAGCCTCTACCTTTTGGCACATCTGGACCCTGTATTTGGCCAAGTCTTCTTCTGCCATGTTGCCTGCCAATGTTGGCATTGTTCTTGGACATGAACCTGCAGTGTTGCTTGCTGATCTTGGGACTGTGCTGTTTTACCTGCTGACCTTGGGTTCGTCAGCCTCAGTAGCCATCAGCTGCTTGAGTTAAGAGATATCTCCAGTGGGCCTGGAGCAGAGACAGAACTGAAGCCCAAGGTTGAGGGGCCTTCACCCAGCTCTTAGAGCTGGCATTCTGAATTTGGACTTCCAGCTTCCTAAACTGTAAGAGAATAAATTCCTGTTTGTTAAAGCCATCCATTCATGGTGTTTCTATTATAGTAGCAACAGAGAACCAAGACAGTCTATATGCCTTTTTTGGATATTTCATATAAGTGAGATCATACATTATTTATCCTTTTGTGCCTGGCTCATTTCCTTCAGCATAATGTTTTCAAGATTCATCCATGTGGATGCTCTTACATTGCAGAAACTTATGGCTTCACATATATCAGATACTTCCTAACTAGGGTGGGAGTTGCCTGGTAGCCAAAATAGCAACAGCTATGACCATGTCCCCCTCAACACTCAGCATATTCTTAGTGCCCTACAGGCAGATGCTGATTGATAAAGACCCTGAGAAAGTATGGCCCTGAGCCCACAGTCAAAAATGAAGACAGGCAGAGCCCTGCCCTTCTCATGGGAGGCTGTGGAGCTGTAGTCTCTTCCTTCTGTCTTCCATGTGCAGCCCCAGGAGAGGTCATCCACAAAGATGATGCTCCATCTCATTGCCAATTCTGTTCCCGTGGAAGCTCTTGCCAGGGCCCTTAATTTCTTGTGTTAAAACAACAGATGAGGTGACCCCAGCACAATCTCTAATAGGTAGCATGGGTCAACAATTATTCATTTGTACTAGTGCTTCTCACATGACGGGCTAAGATGAAAATTTGTCCTCTTCCTGGCAAGAGCTATAAATTAGTTTTATGCCACTGCTAAACTCAGAGGCAAGAAAGGGAGGGATTGGACATGGGGGATGGTTAGTGAATAAGGCCTGGACTGCTCCCAAGAACAAAGCAAGCTACTTCCTGGACCATATAGAAAATGGGGGCTGATGAACAGGAAATGATGATTAGGCCAGCGAAGAAACTGACACAGAGTCTTCCAGAAAAGACAGTGAAGACCTTGAGAATATGAACTAAATCTCATTTTTCTTTTTATCTCCAATATCTGGCATCTTGCTATATTAGAGTCATAGTTTTGCAGTAACAAAGCTCCACAAAGTAAGTGGCTTTAAACAATAGAAATTTGTTGTCTCTTAGTTCTGAAGGCTAGGAGTCTGGATCCGGGTATTGGTAGGGTCATGCTCTCTTTGAAGGCTCTAGGGGAAGATCCTTTTTTGGTTCAGTTTCTGGTAGTGCCAGGCATTTCTTGGCTTGCAGCTGTAGCATATTGTCCATTGTCACACGACCATTGCCCTTGTCTCTCAGTGTTTCTTCTCTTCCTTTATAAGGACATCATTCAAATTGGATTAGGACCCACCCTACACCATTATGACCCTATGTTGATCTAACTGATCACATCTTCATAGAACTCTATTTCCAAACAAGGTCATGTTCAAAAGTACCAGAAGTTAAAATTTCAACATATTTTTTTGGAAAACACAATGTAATCCATACGCTTGCTGAATAAATGAATGAATGAATGACTGGATGCCTGCAGCAATTGTGCCTCTTCTAGGCAGATACTGAGTGAAACCAATTATGCCACAACCATATAAGTTTTCTATGAGTTCTCTAAGGCCAACAGAGTGAATAAAAATCATATTAATCTATATTGTTTGATACATATTGTCCCACAAGATATTAAGTAGAAAAAACAGCTTACAAGGCTATACATATCATATTTAGGCATTATGTTTATTTAGGCATTGAAAACGAATTAAAAGACTCTATACCAAAATGTTAATAGTATTACTACTTAGATGGTGGCATTCTGAATGTTTTCCATTCGCTTTTTATACTACATGTGGTAGTTAAGTTTGTGTGTCAACTTGGCTGGGCCTGGCTGAGTGGCTGGGCAGCTGGATGTAGTATTCCCCATGATGAGACTGGTAATCAACTCCATGGTGGAATCTACTGTGAGCAACCTAGGGGATGTAGTCTGCTTCTTGTATATAAGGAGAAGCCTTGGGGAACAGTCTATAGCTTATGGCATGCTTGAACCCTGCATATAGCTGAGTGGTTGTTCAGCAGCCTGCCATGCTCTGCCAACCTTGGGACTTTCAGTGGACTTGAATTAATGGCCTTCCATGTGATTTGGTAACATTGGGACTGTGCCTTTTTTACTTGTCAACCTTGGGCTTGTCAGCCTCAGCAGCCAGCAACTGAGTGAAGAAAACCCTCTAGCTTCAATGGGCCAGGAACAGGAGGCAGAGCTGAAGCCCAAGGTTGAGGGGCTTTTCACCCAGCCCCAGAGGCTGGCACTTTGAACTCGGACTTAAAGCCTCCAAACTGTAAGCGAATAAACTCCTGTTAAAGCCATCCCATTCGTGGTATATTCTTGTCACAGCAGCACTAGGTTACCAGAATAATGCAGAATTTTCCAAAATTTTTGTGATGAAAATACATTATCTTCTAATTAGAAAAACAAAAACAAAAACAAGGATTTAGGAAAAACTATCCACCATCAGCCCCTATTCATCTATAATAGCAATGGAGAACAGTGGTGTAGATAATCTGGAAAATGAGAAAAATCACGCATGCTTGACTGTGGAATATGTTGCATACATTTTCCCCCTAGAAGATTTATCTTCCTAATTATGCTTTGCTCTTTACTTAATATTAGGATTAGTTCTAATTCCCTGAGCTCCCTGCCAGCTAATGAGCTGAACTGGATGTCAGTGAAACCAGACTGGAGTGAAATATTTGTTGTAGACAATCCACTCATGGTGGATCATTGGTTGTTGGCAGCACAGAGAGAGTGGGGTGCACTCAGGCTCCATGAGTGTGCTCTGTACCCAAACTTCCAAGGTGCAAACTCCAGCCCCACTACCCTGAATCTTGAGGTCTTCACCAAGTCGTTTATCCTCTTGGTGCCCCAGTTGCCTATCTGTAAACTACCAGTGATAATGGTTCCCACATCCAAGGGATGACATGTGGATTAAATGCTTGTGATGGGCTTAGAATGGTCAGTACAGTTACTGAGCACTTAGGAAGTGTCAGCCAGGAAAATTCTGTGTTTCGGGTGTGCCCTTCCATGATTTGCACTCATGTAATGCTTTCTTCCAAATGGAGCTCATCATTTAAAGCACATTTTAACACATTTCTTCATATCATCCAAGGTCACTGGGTAGTGCCGGTGGTTTGCAACTCAATTGGTGGTTCAAGCCCACTGAGCATTGTCATGGAAGAAAGTCCTGGAGATTTGCTTTCATAAAGATAACTGCCATAATCTATGACATGTGGGGTCACAATGAGTCAGAATCAAGTAGACAACAATGATTTACTTTGTTTTGCTTTCACATCAGCCTAGAAGGAGGCAGGTATTATCATTCTCATCATACAATCATAGAAACTGTAAAAGGAAAGGGAGTTGCCCTTGGTTACACAGGAGTCAAAGAACTGGGGCTGCATCTCAGTTCTCCATGAATCTTCATTGCCATGTGCCCCTTCCTTCCACCCCTTCAGACATTGTTGGTTCAACGCTATCTGCCTCAGCTTCCTTTTTTAGCCAACACAGGAAAATTCAAGTCTTATCCTGAAGTGTATCCATAAAGACTTGTAAAAATTAAATCAGGAAATTACTACATCAACCAAAACCAGTTGCTGTCAAGTCGATTCCAATTCACGGTGACCCCATACATGTCAGAGTAGAATTGTGCTCCAAAGGGTTTTCAGTGATGGATATTTCGGAAGTAGACCAGCAAGCCTTTCTTCTGAGGCACCTCTGGGTGGACTCAAACCTGCAGCCTTTCAGTTAACGACTGAGTGCATTAGCCATCATTTGCACATCCAGGGACTCCCTTGCCAAGATCAAGTTCTGCAGAAATTCAGAGTTCTAGTAATGGAAACAAACTGAAGAAACTCTGGCCCATTTTGACTCCTTGTCATGAGCCTGGTACCTTACCAGGGCTGGGGTCATTCTGTGTTTTGTGCAGAAGGGAATTAGTGCCATTATCAACTTATCTTCCTTTCGGACTATTGTCACCCATAAGGTTTTCATTGGCTAATTTTTGGAGGGAGATCCCCAGACCTTTCTTCCTAGTCTGTCTTTGTCTGGAAGCTCTACTGAAACCACAGCAACCCACAAGCCTCCACTGACAGATGAGTGGTGGCTGTGCATGACATGCATGGGCCAGGAGTCAAGCCTGAGTTTTACACACAGGTGAGAATTCTGCTACTGAACCACCAGTGCTCCAGTACTTTCAGAACTACTTAGGAGGAATTCTGGTTCCTTCCTCATTTGCCACCCAAGGTATGGGTCAAGGTTCCACTCTCTCTTCCCCCATCTTACTTTCCTCTCTTCTCCCACTGGGTTTAACCTTAATTGAGGAGAAAACAGAAAAGGTGGAGCAATTTGCCTTTCAACTTCTGGAGAAACTGCACAGGACACCACCCTGACCCTTCTCCAAATCCCTTCCCAGTCCCTGAAAGCACTTTCTCCCCATTCTAGAAAAATAGGTGCAGTGAGGACAAGGACCATGATTCACTAATTCCTAGTTCCTCCCACATTACCTAGCATATGGTAGATACTCAATACATATTTGTGGAATGAGTGAATGAAATCACTGTGTAACAGCAGGATGGAAATCAAGGGATAGTGTAGAAGAGTGTGCTATTTATTTGCTTTTGTATTACTATTTGAAACACAAAGGAGGAAGCTGCTGTAAATTCTGAGCATGAAAACCCAATTAAACTAAATAGAAGAAAATTACGGGCAGCCATAAACATGGAGAATTTATTAATTAAAGCTAAACTGTCTCCTTAAAAAATGAATTTAAATACTGTGAACAGAAAGAAAATAAACCAACTTCCCATTCTTTGTTCAAAAATGTCTTCCCAGTTGTGCTTCCCCCTGCTCCTCTGTGAAGATGTTCGGTGTTGCCAAGCTCTCCTTCTCAGCACAGGGACTCTGTGTGGCTAACAAACAAAGCAGTTGATCTTCCAATAGGGCAGCCTGTTACTTCCATTGCCAAGGTGACTGTGGACCCTGCAATGATTTTAAGGTTGTCACTGAATCAGGAGTTATTTCTTTTTCCAGTTGTCATTGAGTAGGCTCTGGCTCATGGTGACCCCATGTGTGTCAGAGTAGAATGGCACTTCCTAGGATTTTCAGTGGTCGATTTTTCAGAAGTAGACCCCCAGGCCTTTCTTGGGAAATGTTTCTGGGTTGATTCAAACCACCAACCTTTCAGTTAGCAGCTGAGTGTATTAACCATTTGCACCACACAGGGAGTCCCTGAGATCATTAAGAGCCTCCTACTTGATTCCTAAAGGAACGTTAGATCCTTTGAAAAGGGAAAAGGGACACTCACCATGATGTAAGTGAGCAAGAAAGAGCTGGTCTAACCGTGTGGTCTGTGACCCAGCAGCTCTGGTATCCCCTGGGAGCTGGTAGGAATCTCAGCCCCTGTCCAGAACTGCTGATTCAGAATCTGCGTGTTAACTAAATTCCCAGGAGATTAGTTTGCATAGTGCACGTTGTTTGAGGAACATTGGTCTAGCGCCTTCTTAGCAGAATAATGAAAAGAAAGCTTGTGAAACTGCACAGGAAGAAATTTATATGTGTGCAGGGCATAAACTCAGTACTTTGGAGCAACTGAAGCTTTCCATGTGCCATGCCTTCCTTCAACTGCATCCCCTAGAGCATGGTGATAGCCACAGTGATGATGCAGATGGTATAGGACCAGACAATGTTTCCTTCCACAATCTACTTCCGTAGTGATACTCCCTCAGAAACCCAAGGAGAAGTCGCTATGAGTCGGGTCCAACTTGAGGGCACATAACAACAACGTCATTATACACAAGGTCTCCATGAATTGGAGCTGACTTGATGGCTCCAACAACAGGGCATGGGGAGCAACAGAGGAATAAGAAGCAAGCCCAGCCCCCAGGAAGATTCTAGAGGTGACCCAAGCTTTAGGAATTGTGTAGCTGGAGCAGTCCTAGCTTGGAGATGGCTGGGCTAGAGTCTGCGGACTTACTCTCCATCCTTTGGGCCATTTGGAGAGTTTGAAGCTCTTGTGGAAAGTGAGCACCCTCCGATGAGGGAATGTGAGAAAATAGGACAAATGTTGAAATGTAGTCACAGTAAATTGTAGAAAGAAATATATTTATGGGGGCAATCTGAATTGCCTCAAAGTAGATTTGGCTAATTATCCTGTTGTTATGTGCTGTCGAGTCGGACCCAACTCATAGCAACCCCTCCTTGGGTTTCCGAGGCAGTATCACTACGGAAGTAGATTGCCCCATCTTCCTTCTTAGGAGTGGCTGATGGGTTTGAACCATCAGCCTCCTGGTGAGCAGTCAAATGCCTTAGGCATTACACCACCAGAGCTCCCTAATTATCCTAGTGGGCCCTAATGAACACGTTCCTTAGAGACACACGGTGACTGTTATATCTCAAAGATGAATATTGGACGAATGAGTTATTAGGGACTGGACACACTGCTAACATCTCAAGCCCATGAGGAAGCAGTTGTCCCTTCAGCTTTCCCATGTCTTCACTCAAAACTAAGATTTTTATTACATATGTACCTGGCTACTGACAAAGATTTAGAGTCAATAAGACATCTGCCCCTGCATGCTTATGGGATTTGCTTGGAGCTGTCAGCAGCTTTTTGTGGCTGTGCTGTCCCTTAGGTTAGGGTGAGGAGAGCCACGCTGCAGAAAGGATCGTTGCTGTTAGCTGCCTTCTGGTCAGCCCACAATTCACGGCGACCCCATAAACAATGGAAGAAAACACTGCATGGTTCTGTACCATCCCCATGATCGATTGTGTGTTGAACAGTGTTCTGTTGTGACCTACCAGGTTTTCATAGGCTGATGTTCAAAAGTAGATTGCCAGGCCTTTCTTCCTAGTCTGACTTGGTCTGGAAGCTCCACTGAAACCTGTTCAGCATCATAGCAACACAAGAGCCTTCCCTGACAGACAGTTGGTGGCTGTCTGAGATGTGTTGAATGAGAATCAAACCTGGGCCTGTATGAAAGGCAAGAATCCTACCACTGAATCACCACTGCCCCCCAGAGAAACAGGAAACCAAAAATCTGAACTCAGTACTGTGGATCAACTGAAGCTTTCCATGTGCCATGCCTTTGACTACATCCCCTAGAGCATGGTGATAGCCACAATGAACATGCAGATGGTATAGGAACTTTGAGTCAATTTTGACTCATGCCAGCCCATGTGACAGAGTAAAACTACCTCACAGCATCTTCTTGTCTGTAATCTTTACGCAAGCAGATCATCAGGCCTTTCTTCTGAGGAGCCATTGGGTGGGTTCGAACAGCCTACCATTAGGTTAGCAGCTGATTTCAAACTGCTTGCACTATCCAGGCTCTTTCTGCCCCACTGGCCCCTGCTACGTGAGCAGCATTGTTGCCCACATTCTAAACTTGGCCAAACTGGCCTGAGGTTGTCCTCCCAACATGCTCAGCACCACATCCCTCAGTCACCCCTGCAAGTCCTTAAGTCATCCTTCAGAGATGCTCATATTTAATAGGGTTTCAGGTCATTAAGCTTTAAACTGCTCACACAGGCCCCAGGTTTCTCTTGCCAATTGCAGATATAAAAGTCTGACGACACAAAAGATTGTTTTAAACAAAAAGTCTTTCATCAAAAAAGACTAAGGTCTTTTATTTAGACTCCTAAAACTCATTAAACTAAAAAAGCAAACTCACTGTCATTGAGTCAATTCCTACTCATAGCAACCCCTATTGGGTTTCCAAGGCTGTAAATATTCATGGAAGCAGACTGCCTCATCTTTCTTCCATGAAGTGGCCGATGGGTTCAAACTACTGACATTTTGGTTGGCTGTCTTAATCACAGCACCATCAGAGCTCTTTTTTTTTTTTTTAATTTTATTTGGATTTGGGTGAAGATTTACAGAGTAAATTCACTTTTCATACAGCAGTTCACATATACTTTGTCTCATGTCATTGACCAAAATTTGCAATGCAACA
>NW_006921781.1:1114638-1122738 GCF_000298275.1 Orycteropus afer afer
AAAAAAAAAAAAAAAAGAGTAGATGGAGATGGAGCAGCATTCTTCTACTGTTGGTTTGACGGCAATCCCGCCCCTAACATTCATGACACTCAAGGCAGAAGTACAGAGGGAGGCCCACATGTCATGTGTGTAAATACTTAAAAATATGAGTCAGGTAACAGACTCTTAAAATATGTTCTTTCTTCCTACCTTAATAATTATATCTTCATAATGATCTGGATGGCCACAGCCCCCAGCCATCAACCTGTCCCACTTTCTTCCTAACCCACCTGCATCCTGCATTTGTTGGGTCTCATGCAGAGGTAAGTGGGTGCCCCAGGCTCTGTCACCTTTTGGTCATATCTCTTGTTCAGTGGTCTGCTTCTGGAAAGTTGTTGTACCTGCTGTTGAGTTGGCCTTTACCCCATGTCCAATGGAACAAAATGCTGCCTGGGCCAGTGCCATCCCTGTGACTGACAACAGATTGAGCCTTTGTGATCTAAGGGGCTTTCGTGGGCCTATTTTCAGAAGTAGATCATCTGGCTTTCTTCCTAGTCTGTCTTAATCTGGAGCGCCCATGAAACCTGTTCAGCGTCATAGCAACACACAAGCCTCCACAGATAGACTAGGTGGTGGCTGCTCATGAGGTACATTGGCTGGGCATTGAACCCAGATCTCTCACATGAAAGATGAGAATTCTACTGTTGAACTACCACTGCCCCCATTTCTTCAAAGTACATCCCAGAAGTAGCTTGTACAGGCCCTGAAATCACACTCAGAGCTATTTAAATTCCAAACCTCAAAAACCCACTGCTGTCACTATTCATAATAGGCAAACGATGGAAACAACCTAGGTGTCCATCAACTGAGGAATGGATAACCAAACTATGGTACATACATATAACGGAATACTATGCAACGCTAAAGAATAATGTAGAGTCTGCAAAACACCGCATAACGTGGATGAACTTGGAGGACATTATGCTGAGTGAAATAAGTCAATCACAAAAGGACAAATATAGTATTAGTCCATTATCATAAAAGTCAAGGAAAGGTTTATATATGGAAGGAAATTTTCTTTGCTGGTTACCAGGAATGGGAGGGGAAGGAAGGGACACTGTTAGATAGACAGAGGTAAGTATAGATTTGGGTGAAGAGAAGGGCAATGTACCAAATGTGAGTGATCAATATGGTGGCACTGAGGAAGAGAAAGACATAGAGAAGTACGTGAGAGGTACAAACAACAAAGATGATCCCTTTTGCACATACAGTACTGCGTTGTCAGTGAAGGCAAACATGGGTATAGGGGTGGATAGATGGGTGGACAGGCTGAACTATTAGGTATATCTATGAAGTGGGGAGTGTACCCAAGAACATGTATAGGGTTGTCAGACAATGGTCCTATAAGTTTATGTGTATGATCTGAATTCCCAGGTGTATAGTAGAGCTGACAAGGGGCAAGGTTGTGGCCACTGCTTGGTCACAGCCAGCTACCCAGAGGGACCGAGTAGTTGAACCTGTGGGCTCAGGACCATAGTCACAGGGCACATCAAACTCAAAAGGCATAGCATACTACACAAAACATTGTTCCACCCCCTACTTTGGTGAGTAGTGACTGGGATCTTAAAAGCTTGCAAGCTGCCATCTAGATGCAATGATGGGTCTCTCCTCATCCAGGGCAAAGAAGAATGAAGAAAACCAAAAATTCATTAAAACAATTAGTCCTAGCAGCTGGTACACCATCAGATCTACAGCCTATATGACTATGAGACCAGAAGAACTAGACAGTGCCTGGCTACCACTGTCATCCTCTTGGAGGGGGAATCTATGTAGGAGATCATGGATAGAGAGGGAGAACAATGTGGAACAAAACTCAAGATCATTTGGAGAAAAAAAAAAGGTGGGGACCAGGTTTGCTGGTTCAATAGAGCCTGGTGGAACCACTGAGACTATGGCCCCTAGCTGCCCTTCAGGTCTGGAATTGAACCCACAGCTGTGGCTTCCAGCCAAACGAAAGACAGGCATATGAGTTGGACATTTACCTGAGGTAGATACACTCCTTGGAGAGAACAATCATGGAAGAAAGAAGGGCTGTTTATGCACAGGGAGACAGCTCAGGGGGCAGGAGTGCATGGAGGGATGGACACAGGGAAGAGGTAACTATTGGAAGGAAATGGGAGGGGGGCTGTTGCATTGTGGTAAATTGTGGTCAATGTCATGAGACAAAGTGTATGTGAACTGCTGTATGGAAAGTGAATTTGCTCTATAAATTTTCACCCAAATCACAATTTAAAAAAAAAAAAAACTACTGGCAAGTCAATTCTGACTCATAGTGACCCTGTACAGTAGTGTAGAACTGCCCCATAGGATTTCTAAGGCTGTAAATCTTTTTATGGAAGCAGTCAGCTACACCTCTCTCCTGCAGAGCAGCTGGCGAGTTCAAACCTCCAACCTTTCAGTTAGCAGCCAAATGCCTTAATCATTGCACCACAAGGAATTCTAAGACCCAGTAAATTGAAAGCCCATAGTTTGAAAATGACTAATTGTGGAAATCAAAATGTATCTTTTCTGAACTATTCTATAATTTGGGAGACCCAAATGGCACTGCCTTCTCATCTCTTAGAAAAAGTTTGTTAAGATGTTGTTGTTAGCTGCTAGTGAGTCACCCCCAGACTCATGGTGACCCCACGCTCAACTGAACAAAATGCTGCCCAGTCCTCCACACATCCACATGATCAGTGATTTTTGCAAGGAGATTGTCAGGCCTTTCTTCCTAGTCTGTCTTACTCTGGAAGTGCCACTGAAATCTGTTCAGCATCATAACAACACACTAGACTCCACTGACGAACTGGGTGGTATCTGTGCATAAGGTGCATTGACTGGGAATCAAACTCGACTACCCACTTGAAAGGTGAAAATTTTACCACTGAACCACCGGTGTCCACTGTTACAGCCTGAGTGTAGTTTATTACTAAAATCACATGTTTGGGCAAAACACTTGAATGTTCCGATACTCAGTTTTGTTGTCACTAAAGTAATAAAAATCATAACCACTTGAGAGAGTGAATGAGATAGTGAGAGCACACTGAAGACTGGTGTAGGCAGTATTGTTGTTGTTGTTGTTATGTGCCGTCGAGTCGGACCCCACTCATAGCGACCCCTCCTTGGGTTTCCGAGGCAGTATCACTACGGAAGTAGGATTGCCCAACCTTTCTTCTGAGGAGTGGCTGGTGGGTTTGAACCGCCAGCCTTCTGGTTAGCTGTCAAGTGCCTTAGCCACTATGCTACCAGAGCTGGCTGTTGTTAATTTGATATACATGAGAGAGTGCTGGATTCAGGCCAGGTGATCTGAGCTTTGGTTCAACTCTGCAACTAGTCAACTTATATGGCACCTGTTCCCCACCCCCCCACCCCCAGTTGTGTGTGTGTCTTTGTGTCTATTCTGGTCTTTTATTAACTCAGAAGTAATTAGGTTTAGGGCCTACCTTACACTGATATGATCTCATCAGTACAACAAAGGAAGAACCCTAAACAGAACAGCTACCACAGAAATAAAGAGGTTAATTGTGGATAATTGTAACCAATGTCACTGAACAACTAGTGTAGAAATTGTTGAATGAGAACCTAAACTGCCCTGTAAACCACCAAAAATAGATAAAACATTACTAAAAGAAAGAAAGAAAAAAAAAACCCTATTTTCTAACAAGAGTATATTTATAACTATTGGGGTTAAGATTTAACACATATTGTGGGACCCAATTTAATCAGTAACACTAATAAATCAATTAATTAATTAATGCTACAAAAATGGATTTGTGAAGAATGGGAATTCCAGAACACTTAATTGTCCTCATGAGGAATTTGTACATAGACCAAGAGGCAATCGTTCAAACAGAACAAGGGGATACTGAATGGTTTAAAATCAGGAAAGGTGTGCATCAGGATTGTATCCTTTCACTATGCTTATTCAATGTGTATGCTGAGCAAATAATCCAAGAAGCAGGACTTTATGGAGAAGAACAAGGCATCAGGATTCGAAGAAGACTCAATAACAACCTGCGATATGCAGATGACACAACTTTGCTTGCTGAAAGCAAAGAAAACTTGAAATACTTACTGATGAAGATTAAAGACACAGCCTTTGATATGGATTACACCACAACATAAAGAAAACAAAAATCCTCACAATAAGCAACATCACGATAAATGGAGAAAAGATTAAAGTTGTCAGGAATTTCATTTTTCTTGGATCTGCAACCAAGGCCCATAGAAGCAGCAATCAAGAAATCTGAGGATATATTGCACTGAGCAATCCACAGCAAAAGACCTCTTCAAAGTGTTAAAGAGCAAAGATATCACTTTGAAGATTAAGGTGCGCCTGACCCAAGCCATGGTCTTTTCAATAGCCTCATATGTGTGTCAAAGCCTTATGTGCATGTCAAATAAGGAAGACAGAAGAATGGATGCCTTTGAATTATGGTGTTGGCAAAGAATACTGAAAATACCATAAACCAAAAACCAAACTCACTGCTTTCAGTCAGATCTGACTCATAGTGACCCCTCCTTGGGTTTCCAAGACGGAATCACTACAGAAGTAGATCGTCCAACCTTCCTTCTGAGGAAAAACAAACAAAATCTGTCTTGGAGGAAGTACAACCAGCATGCTCCTTAGAAGTGAGAATGGCCAGACTTGTCTTACCTACTTTGGTCATGTTGTCAGAAGGGACCATTCCCCAGAGAAGTATATCATGCTTGGTAAAGTGGACGGTCAGCAAGGAAGGGGAAGGCCCCCAATGAGATGGATTGACAGTGGCTGCAATGGTGGATTCACACATAGAAAATATTGTGAGGATGGTGTAGGTACAGGCAGTGTTTTGTTCTGTTGTACATAGGATCGCTATGAGTCAGAGCCAACTCAGTGGCACCTAACAACAACAAATATGGGTCAAACCTCTGCTGTATGTCAGGCACTGTGCTTGACAGTGAGGACACATGAATGATGAGTCCCTGTCCTGCTGTGCTCAACAAGCAGATCAATACCCACTGCTATAGAGTCAATTCCAACTCATAGCAACGCTGAAGGATAGAATAAAACTGCCCCATAGTGTTTCCAAGGTTGTAAATCTTTACAGAAGTAGATTGCCTAATTTCCTCCTGTGGAACAGCTGGTAGGTTTGAACAGCCAACCTTTTGGTTCGCAGTTAAATGCCTTAACCACTGTGCTGCCAGGCAGATAAATATTCACACATAAATCACAGCTAATGTTATAGCCAAGGGCTATGACCTAGATACTAAGGAAAGGCCTGGGAGCTCAAGCCTGAGGACTCAGAGTCACATTTTTTTGTTTTCACCGTGTCATCCACATATTCCTTCCCAGCCACTTACATACTCAGGGACTGTATCTATGAGAGGACACCTTGGTAGGAGGCTTTCAGACTGTAGGATCAATGTCTGTACAAATATCTATATGGATCCTTTTCATTATTTTACATCCATGAACCTTGGTTGTAAAAAGTTTTGTTCACCAAAGTGTCATTTTCCTCTTTTCAAAAAAATAACTAATTTGCCTCTTTTCTAATTAATCAATTGTGCGTGTGTGTGTGTGTGTGTGTGTGTGTATATATATATATATATATATATATATATAGCTCTGGTAGCATAGTGGCTAAGGCACTTGACTGCTAACCAGAAGGCTGGTGGTTCAAACCCACGCCACTCCTCAGAAGGAAGATGGGGCAATCTACTTCCGTAGTGATACTGCCTCGGAAACCCAAGGAGGGGTTGCTATGAGTCGGGTCTGACTCAATGGCACATAACAAATAATATAATTGGTTAATTATATATCTATAGATATATAGAGTCGTGTAATATATATAACAGACATATAAAATTAATATATGTCTCCATCCCAAGACTCAAGGCCTTTGTGGTGTGTGTGCTACCCACCGTCTCCGTGCTGAATTTGTGTAATTCTGATCATCAATAAAGAACCTTCACATTCTGAAACTTGGTATATTGGCTGTCATAGGTAAATGTATGATTTCCATTGATTTTTTTTTTAAATACTGAAATATTTAAGTTGGGAATGTCTAGAGCAGAGAATAAATAGCTGGCCTATGTAGGAATTATGTCCCAATTTTAGCCTCCTCAGCAACATTTCTAACTAACTGTGCTAAACTTCCCAGACATCAGTAAATAAAGTATTTTGTGTGCAGGCCAGAGAAGAACAAGTGGTTTTGTATGCACAAGTGGTCATTAGTGAAGCCCCTCTGGGCCACCTTACTCCCTGGTTTTGAAAAATGTCCCATTTCCTGCTCTCCTAGATACCTGCCTTCTTCCTTTCTTCCTTATCCTCATTCGCTCTCCTCCAATGAATTGTCCCAATGCTAAATGTCCCATCACTAGCTCCTTCCTGCATCAGCAGGTATTGCATCATCCACTGCAGACTTCTCCTCCCCTTCTCCACCAAAAACAAAACAAAACACTTGCTATCCAGGCAATTCAAACTCATAGCAACCCCACGTGTGTCAGAGGAGAACTGTGATCCACAGGGTTTTCAATGGCTGCTTTTTCAGAAGTAGATCACCAGGACTTTCTTCAGAGACACTTCTGGCAGACTCAAACGTCCAACCTCAGTTAACACCCAAACGCTTTAACCCAGGGACTTCCTCCTTCCCTACAGACAAGAACAAAAACAGCCAATAGGGATGGCTTCAGCCACTAAGAGGTGAGATCTTGTTGTTCTTCTAAAAGTGGGACCTGATCCAGTGAACTAATCTTTAGGATAGAGAATAGCCACTGTGCTGGTAAATGTTTAACAAGCACATCTCCAGGGGAAAATGTGCTGATCTGTAGTGTTTGCCAATTTCTATGGTGTAAATATTCCCAACATGACTGATTTCAAGCTTCCAACATGATGTCAGTGAAGACAGAGTGGAAAGAAGTGCACATACTCAGCTTTTGTGAGCTAGCTCTAGCACCCCACTGAACCACTTGTATATCATTTTCTCCAATTAAGTCTCAAAACAGAAAAGCAAAAGTAGCCAAATAGTCCTCAGTCAAGAATTCCTTCAAGTGTTTTCAAAGCACCTAATAAAACTTCTGACTTGTTCCTACTAATTTCTGTTTGTCAAGTTAAAATCTCCTTTGGAGTAAGATAAAATTACAGGATCAAAGGGACCCCAGAAAGTTGAGTTTAGACATAACCTTAGGGATCACCTAGTTTGACCTCCTTACTTACAGCTGAGGAAAGAGGATCCAAGGTGATACTGAGATGAGTAGTGGCAGATTTGAACCCAAGCTCATATCATTTGGCCTGAATCCAGTGCTCTTTGAAATAGACAACTGTGATACATTCCCCATCAGTCTTCAATGTGCTCTTTTATTCTCTCTCATTGCTTCTCTCAAGTGGGTATGATTTTCCCTACTTTAGTGATGACCAAACTGCATCACAGAAAACTCAAGTGCTGGCCCCAAAGTGAAATTTCAATAATAACTTGTACTCAGGCTCAGTTGTTCAGTGGTAGAATTCTCATCTCCACTCTGGGAGACCCAGTTCAATCCTCAGCCAATGCACCTCATACACTGTCACCACCCTTCTGGCAGTGGAGGCTTGTGTGTTGCTACGAGGCTGGCTAGATTTCAATGGAGCTTCCAGACTAAGATGCACTAGGAAGAAAGTTCTAAGAATCTATTTCCAAAAATCAACCAATGAAAACTATATGGATCACAACAATCCAGTCAGCAATCTATCATGGAAATGGCACAGGACAAGGTAGTGTTTTGTTCCCTTGTGCAGCAGCTTTCACTAGGATGACTATACCATCATACAAACAGGGACACCTTTGAGAGTGCATAGGGCACTACTGGTAATTCTGCCAGGAAACCCTTGTGAAGTAGCTAAGAGCAGGGGCTCTAGAGTCATTCTACTGGGGTTCACACTGCAACTCTCTTCTTACTACCTCTTCTAGTCTCAGTTTCCTTGTTGGTAAAATGATAATGATCATTATAATTTATATAGAATTGTATATTTGAAATATATAAAAGATCCTTTACCTCATGGGGTGATCATGAGTTTGCATAGAATGCTAAGCACAGGCACCCCCCCAAAAAAAAAAAAAA
>NW_006921781.1:1122838-1130122 GCF_000298275.1 Orycteropus afer afer
TCAAATCCACCAGCCACTCCTTGGAAGGAAGATTGGGCAATCTACTTCCATACATCTGCCTCGGAAACCCAAGGTGGGGTCCCCATGACAGTCATAGAGTAAGGCTAGTTTCTGGTCATTTGACTCCAACTCATGGCAACCCCATGCATGTCAAAGTAGAACTGTGCTCCATAGGGTTTTCAGTGACTGAGTTTTCAATGGCCAGCCCTTTTTTCTGAGGTGCCTCTGGGTAGACTTAAACCTCCAACCTTTTGGTTTGCAACTGAGTGTGTTGACTATTTTCACCACCTCCCAAAAAAAACCGAACTCACTGCTGTCGAGTCAGATCCAACTCATAGTGACCCCTCCTTGGGTTTCTGAGGCAGTATTACTACGGAAGTAGATTGTCCAACCTTCCTTCCAAGGAGTGGCTGGTGGGTTTGAACTGCCAGCCTTCTGGTTAGCAGTTAAATGCCTTAGGCACTATGCCACCAGAGCTCCCATTTGTACCACCCAGGGACTCCTAAAATACTTGTTGTTTTTAGATGTCCTTGAGTCTACTGCAACTCATAGCAATCCTATGTGACAAAGTAGAAATGCCCCATAGAATTTTCTTGACTATAATCTTTATAGAAACAGATCACCAGGTCTTTCTCCCATGGAACCACTGGGTAGTTTCAAACAGGCAACCATTTGGTTAATAGCCCAGCACTTGACCATTTGCACATCCCAGGTGCATTGGTAAATAATGATAGCTCCCTGGACGTTTGAGATAAGTAACGATTACCCTCCTCCCACAACATCACTACCCAATTCTGCCAAACATACTGGCATTGATTAAGTATAAACTGTTCTATAAATCTGATGAAGTCCCAGCTTTCTGTCCCTTCGGGTGCTCTGATATGATCTCATATGAGAATTTCCTTCAGTCGAATGCACTGATATTTCAGAGGCAAGATTCTGTTACACTTACAGATGGACTCAGATCACTAGAAGCCCTTGACCTGATAGCAGGATACAGGAATATTTAGGGAACAAGCTTGAGAAGCCAACCCTAAAGTCAGAAATATCTCTGAAATATTTTAACCAATCTTCTTATCTTGAAAACCCCTAACTTCGTCGATGAAAGCCCATTTCTAACATCTATTATGCTGACTATCAAGCCACTAATTTCACCAATGAAAACCCTCATGGAAATGTTAATTGGCAGTATCTGGTGTGGATCAGAAATATGGATAATAACAAAGGCAATTGTAGCCATTATCTCTGGAGCAAAGCATTTCTGATAAAACATTAGGTGATTATCGTGAAGTGTGAATTCCTGGTTAGAGAACTGACAGCCCCTAGAGTATAGTTATAAACATCATATAGGTTTATATCCTATTGGCTATACTGAAGTATTTTAATGAAAATTGCAGACATTATCATGCTGCTACATGAATCTCTTATCCACCCACACACCAAATATCACTAAGAACTGGAAAAAGGAGCATGAGATTCAGTAAGTCCCCAGGTTGTGAACATCTGCCTTACTGACAAGTTATATGTGTCCTTAATTGTTATGTAGGAACTCTGGTGGCATAGTGCCTAAGGCATCTGCTAACCAGAAGGGTGGCAGTTCAAACCCACCAACCACTCCTGAGAAGGAAAGTTGGGCAATCTACTTCAGTGGTGATACTGCCTTGGAAACCCAAAGAGGGGTGGGTCGCTATGAGTCAGATCTGACTGGACAGCAGTGAGTTTGTTTTTTTTTTATTTTAATGTTATGTAAGTTTGCCCTCACTTTGAAACAATTTAACCAACCCCTACTTGCAACAAATTCTTCATTACAACCACTTTTACTTGCCAGATGTGCAGCATTTAAATCATTGAAAATGCTTTGAGCCTTTTTTTTTTTTTTTTTGCACTGAAGTAAGGTTAAACAAGAACCATATGGACCTGTTCCAACCTATCGACAAATTCAATGTAAAGACACACTTAGGAACTGCTTTCATAGTAACCCTGGGGACTGCTTGTACCTGTTCTCCTGATCTGTTCTATCCCAGGTGATAGAAGCTGCATTATTGCTTTCTTTTTCAGTTTGACGTTTTAAAATTAAATTACACTCAGTCCTCCTGAGTTTTGTGTTCATGTATACTGTCATTCCAAGGTTTTTGAGAAAGAAACATGGAGAGCTAAGGCATACCGGGAAAGTGGCATGAGAAAGAGTTAGCCTTCAGCCTTGACTGTCCTTTCCAAAAACAAGAGAAAATTATTAAATACTCGTGAATGGAAGTGAAAGCAGTTGTAATCATTCTTTCTTCTTAGCAGGCCTGCCTCCCAACCTGATTCAAGCCTTGACTTCATCCCAATATCCTGATGTTCTTAGCTGCTGTTGAGTAGGTCCCCAGCTCATGGAGACCCCATACACAACAGACTAAAATGCTATGCAGTCCTGTGCCGTCACTATGACCAGTTGCAGATCAGACCATTCTGAGCCATAAGGTTTTCACTGGCTGATTTTTGGAAGGAGGTCACTAGGACCTTCCTCCTAGCCTGTCTAAGTCTAGAAGCCCCTCTGAAACATGCTCAATACCTCAGCAGGATGCAAGGCTTCATTAGCAGATGGTGGCTGCACATTACGTGCATTGGCCAGGAATTGAACCCAGATCTACTGGCATGGAAGGTGAGAATTCCACCACTGAACCACCAATATAAAATCTACTATTGAACCACCATATCCCAATACCCTGACAAAAACCAAAAATCTGTTGCCTCCAAGTTGATTCTGACTCATAGCAACCCTATAGAATGGAATAGAATGGCCCCATAGGGTTTCCAAAGCTATAGTCTTTATTGAAGCAGACTGGCATCTCTTTCTCCTGCAGAGAGGCTGGTGGGTTTGAACTGCTGACCTTTCAGTTGGCAGACAAGTACTTAACCACTGCACCACCAGGGCTCCTACTACTCTGACAAAAAAACAAACCCATGACCATCGAGTCAATTCTGACTCATAGCGACCCCCATTAGGTTTCCAAGGCTGTACATTTTTATAGAAATAGATTGCCTCATCTTCCTCCCATGGAGCAACTGTTAGGATTGAACCACCGGCCTTCTGATTAGCATCCAAATACTTTACCCACTATGCCACCAGAACTCCTTAACACTCTGATAACTGCCCTGAAATATTAACACTCCCTAACCCTCACCTATTCTTTCTCCTTTGTGTGAAATGTTTTGAAAACATCTCTGCCTTTTCTTCTCTTTCACCTCGTACTGAAAACCTCAGTCCATTAATACTCACAGAGAAGGCTCATTTAGAATTGGGTGCAAAATCCTCCTTCGGTTGAAGTGCATTGGTATGGTTTCCCAGAAGTTAAGTGGAAGGGAAAAGCAATCCTCTAAGTGAGCTTGCTGACCAAAGAGAGCAGTCACTGGAGAAGGTCATGTGACAGTTCCAGGGCAGCTTTCCCCTTCAGAGTCCAGGATTTGGAGGGATATTACCAAGCAAGGGAGTGTGGATGATCAAATTAAGGAATGCATTTTTAAATCAATTACACCCTCAGTGGAAATGGCTTGGGGAAAGAATTATACCCAGTCTATAAAGCCTTACATTTATTTCTAAACCCAGTTTTGCACATTATTCTAGAGGTTAATTCAAGATCTCTCTTCCAAATGGGAAGTTTAATACACCAATGGAAGGGAGGCATCCACTGACTGACGGAGGGGTTTATCAGTCTGTAAGAGTTCATTAGTTTTAATTAGTGTAATCACCAATGTTGCATTAACAGTTTAGTGAAGGAAAGTAATTACTCACATATCCACTGTATTAGATGGGAAGATTAGAATTCATTTTCCAAAACGATTAGCATTCTGCCAATTAAAAAAATCCCTTCTCCCTGCCAGCAGCCCTGCGACCTCACTCACCCCGGGATCGTTTAAATGAAACATATTTTGCATCAGAAGAAGAAGCTGGAAGAAATGAAGAATTAAGGCTATGTTTATTCTTAGCACTTTCTCAGGGCACAGCACGTGCGTGCGCAGGTCTTGATGAGTTTATAATGTCCCCCTCTATTTGCATAGTCATTCACTTCTGTCTCTTTGTATTATACCCCTGGCTGCTTTGTTATCCAGCAGCAATTAAAAAACAAAACATGGCCAGTGGAAGATAAAGCCACAAGGAAACAGCAGGAAAATCTAGGTGAAATGAATATTGCTTAGGTCCAGCGGTCTGACAAGTGTGGGGGGCTGGCTACTCACTCCATCCTTTGTGGCATCTTGGAACAGACCCTGCAGATGGGCTGTGGTGCATTCTGCTGCCCATGGGGACTCCCCAGGCATGAAGCTGAGGCTCTTCTTGATGTTGTTTTCTCCAGCTCATGGCAACCTTATGTATAACAGAATGATATGTTATCTGGTCCTGGGTCATCTTCATGATTATTCGTATGTTTGAGTCTATTGTTGTAGCTGTTGTGGCAATCTATGTCATTGAGGCTTCCCTCATTTTCACTAGCCCTCTATTTTTCCAAGCATCATGTCATTTTCTAGCAATTGCTCTTTTCTGATAATGTATCCAAAGTAAGTCAGCCGAAGTTTCTCCATCCTTGCTTCTAAGGAACATTTTGGTTATATTTCTTCTAAGACTGATTTGTTTGTTCTTCTAGCAGTCCATGGTATATTCAGTATTCTTTGCCAACAACACAGTTCAAATGCATCAACTCTTGTCTTCCTTTTTCATTGTCCAGTTTTCACAGACATATGAGGTGATTGAGAAGAACATGACTTGATTCAGGTACACCATAGTCATCAAGGTGACTAAGACTATTATTCACATTTATGAACCAGCCACAAATGTCAAAGGTGGACACATTGATGGTTAAGTCTCTTGGACGTTGCTTAAAAAGTCTTGATGACTTCACTGTGCACTGAGTACCATCTTAACACCACAGCCTGACTTTCAAGACCTTCACAATATGGCTCAACAACTTCTCCATTTCACCTACCACCTCTTCCCCATTCCTGCCAGGTTCTCTATCTACCAGCCACTTGAGACTCCATAGCATTTCTTAAATATCCTATGTTCTTTCATACCCAGTTCCTGTGACCCTGTTGTTCTGTCTTTGGGCGAGCCCTTTGTCTTACCTACATAATTCACTCTTCATGGTTCATGTATTACAGAATAGAACTGTCCATAGGGTTTTCTTGGCTGTAATATTTATAGATGCAGATCACCAGGCCTTTCTTCTGTGGTACTGTTGGGTTGGTTTGACTGGCAACCTTTCGGTTAGCAGCCTATTGCAAACCTCTTGCACTACACTGGCTCCTTCTTCATGTGGTACCCAGTGCAAATGTTACTTTTTTTTTTCTTAATTGTGGTTTGAGCAAAAGTTTGCAGAAAAAATTGTTTTCCATTTAACAATTTATACACATTATGTTTCATAACATTACTTGCAATTCTTTCAATGTAATGGCACTCTTCTCACATTCTCCGTGGGTTCCCTTTTTCCATTCCTCCTTCTTTCCTTCCCCTTCCTGCCTTCTGAGCTTTGTTTTGGGGCAAATGCTGTCCTTTTGTTCTTGTATGGTTGGTTATTCTGAGGATTACACTCCTCACAATTGTTATTGCTCACTTGATAAGTCTGTATATTGTTTGGCTGCAAGGGGATCCCCAGGAGTGGGTGCAGTTCCAGGTTTGAAGGATATCTAAGGGCTAGTCTTGGAGTTCCACCAGTCTATACCAGACCAGTAAGTCTGGTCATTTGTTATGATTTTGAATTTTGTTCTGTTTTTCTCCCATTCTGTCCAGGATCTTCTGTGGTCCTGATCAGAGTGGTGGGTAGTGGTAGCTGGGCACTATCTAGTTCTTCTGGTCTCTAGGGTAGTGAAGGCCATGGTTCACATGGACTATTAGTTCTTCAGACTATTTCCGTGAGTCTTTGATTTTTCTTCCCTCTTCTTTCCTCTGGACAGGGAAAGACCACTAGTTGTGTCTTAGATAGCTGCTTACTCGCTTTTAGGACCCCAGTCACTACTCACCACACTAGGGTGTAAAACATTGTCTTTGTGAACTATCTTATGTCAGTTGAGTTAGCTGTCTGCCAAGACTGTGGTCCTAAGCTCCCAAGCCTAGTGATTTATTACCATGAGGTGTTTGGTTATGGCTAAGAAATTTTCATAATTTTGCCCTGTTTGCTCTATTATGTACATGCATATATTTATAGCACCTACAAATACATATATAGAAGCATTCTCTGTGGGTATAGTCCTGTTTTCCTACCCATCCATACCTGTTCAGCTTGCATGTCTGCCTATGTACCCACTTGTAGATTATTGTACTTTATTACTGATTTGCAGGATTGTGTATGTAAAAGTATTTACCTTTGTTGTGTGCAACTCTGGTGCACCTCTCAGTGTCTTCCTTTACTTTAGTGATATTGTACTAATTATCCCTTATTGTAGATTGTATTTCCCTTCACCCAAAATAATACATGTCTATTACCTAGTTGGTGATTTTCTCTCTCCTTCTCTCACCTCCCATCCCTGGTAATGATCAAAAACTGCTTCTGAGTGTAAACCTTTCCTTGACATTTTATAATACAATATTTGACCTTTTGTGATTGACATATTTTACTCAGCATAATGTCCTCCAGGTTCATCTATGTTATGAGATGTTTCACAGATTCTTCATTATTCTTTAACATTACATAGTATCCCATTGTGTGTATGTACCATAGTTTGTTCAATCACAGGAATCAAATTGACTACATCTGTGACAAGAGATGATGGAGAAGTTCAATATCTTCAGCCAAAACAAGGCCAGGAGCTGATAGTAGAACAGACCAACAGCTCATATGCACATTCAACTTGAAGTTGAAGACAATTAAAACAGGTCCACGAGGGCCAAAATATGACCTTGATAATATCCCTCCTAGGAGCTCTGGTGGTGCAGTGCCTAAGGCATTTGACTGCTAACCAGAAGGCTGGCAGTTCAAACCCCCAGCCACTCCTCGGAAGGAAGATTGGGCAATCTACTTCCATTAAGATACTGCCTCAGAAACCCAAGGAGGAGTCACTATGAGTTGGATCTGACTTGACAGCAGTGGGTACAATAACCCTCCTAAATGTAGAGGCCATTTAAAGAATATATTTGATGCACTGAACACCAGTGACTGAAAACCAGCGGAGTTGTGGGATGACATCAAGAACATCATCCACAAAGATAGCAAGAGGTCTTTAAAAATATGAGAAAGGAAGAAAAGACCAAAATGGATGTCAGAAGAGACTCTGAAACTTCCCCTTGAATGGAGAGTATCTAAAGCAAATGGA
>NW_006921781.1:1151347-1181913 GCF_000298275.1 Orycteropus afer afer
GGCAACTGTAAGAGAGCAGGAGTGGCAATATTAATTTCTGATCAAGTTGACTTTAAGACAAAAACCATAATATGAGACAAGGAAGGACATTATATAATGATTAAAGGATCAATTGGTCATGAAGATATAACCAAAATAAATATCTATGGACCCAATGAAAGAGCCCCAAAATACATAATTCAGACTTTAGAAGAGGTGAAAAGTCAAATAGATGACTCCACAGTCATAGTGGAAGACTTTAATACACCACTTTCATTGAAAGATAGAACAACTAGAAAAAAACTCAACAAAGATGCAGAAGAGCTAAACAACACAATCTACCAGCTTGGCCTTATAGACATCTACAGAGCACTTCACCCAACAGCAGCACAATGTACATTCTTCTCCAGTGCACATGGAACATTTTCCTTGATAGACCATATGTTAGGCCATAAAGCAAGCCTTAATAATTCAAAAACATTGAAATACTGCAAAACATCTTCTCAGATCATAATGCTATCAAATTAGAAATCAACAATAGGAAGATCAACAGAAAAAGAGTGAACACATGGATACTGAACAACACCCCCTTGAGAAAGACTGGGTAAGAGAAGAAATCAAAATTGAAATTCAAAAATTCCTTGAATCAAATGAGAATGAAAACACAACATACCAAAATCTTTGAGACACAGCAAAAGCAGTGGTCAGAGGCCAATTTATAGCAATAAATGCACACATCAAAAAAAAAAAAAAAACCAAAAATCAACACTTTAAACAAACATCTCCAACAATTAGAAAAAGAACAGCAAGGAAAGCCTACAGTCACCAGAAGAAAGGAAATAATCAAGATTCAAGCAGAAATCAATGAAACTGAAAATAGAAGGGCAATAGAAAAAATCAACAAGACCAGAAGTTGGTTTTTTGAAATATAATGAAGAAAATCTTATATTCCAATGGGATTATATACACAGGTATCAGGGTCAGGACTTCAACACATGTTTTAGTTGTTGTCATTAGGCCATACAGTCAGTTCCAACTCGTAGTGACCCTATATACAACAGAACTCCTGGTCCTGAGTCATCCTTACAGTCCTTGCTGTGCTTGAGCCCATCGTAGCAGCCACTGTTGTCAATCCATCTCACCAAGGGTCTTCCCCTTTCTTGCTGACCCACTACTTTACCAAACATGATATCCTTCTCCAGGGACTGGTCCCTTCTGACAACATGACCAAACTAGGTGAGACAAAGTCTGGCAATTTTTGTTTCTAAGGGGCATTCCAGGTGTACTTCTTTCAAGACAGATTTGTTCATTCTTTTGGCAGTCCATGATATTTTCAGTATTCTTTGCCAACACCACAATTCAAATGCATCAATTCTTCTTCGGTCTTCCTTATTCATTGTCCAGCTTTGACTTGTATATGAGGCAATTGAAAGTACCATGGTTTGGGTTAGGCACACCTTAGTCTTCAAAGTGACATCGTTGCTCTTTAACACTTTAAAGAGGTCTTTTGCAGCAGATTTACAGTAGGGAGTCCAGTGGGTGAAGTCTCAGGAGGCACAGGGCAGGCTTCCTGCTGGGAGATAAAATGGTCTGACTGCACACGATGTGCCACCAGATGCCTTAAACCAAACGCACTGCCGTCAAGTCAGATCTGACTCATAGTGACCCCTTCTTGAGTTTCCGAGGTGGTATCTCTATGGAAGTAGATTGCCCAACCTTCCTTCCTAGGGGTGGCTGGTGGGTTTAAACTGCCAGCCTTCTGCTTAGCAGTCAAGTGCCTTAGGCACTATGCTACCAGAGCTCTTACCAGATGCCTTAGGATCAGGAAATGGGTACCCGACACATCACCCCCGGCAGCACTAGAAGGACAAATGGGTGCTGCCTGAAATTTTATTCAAGAAATAGTAATAATAATAAAGTAGAAGGAACTCCTCTCAACTGGCTGCCATTACCTACTCCAAAGTATCAGCAATATCAAAAAATAACAAAAAAAAACCTGATTGTTCTTTATGAGTGATGACCATTATAATGCATGTTATTTGTGTGGGAAAATTCCTTATTTGCTTGAATATCTTATTAAAAACTCAGAAAGGCATAAATATTGTATTTTCTTCAACTGAGCTCTCAGAATCTTAACTATGCAAGGTACCTAAAAAAAATTATTGTGATTTGGGTGAAAATGTACAGAGAAAACTCATTTTCCATATAGCAGTTCATACACATTTTGTTTCATGACATTGACTGCAATTCCCTACAATGTAACAGCTCTCTTCCCACTTCCTGCCTGTAGTGACCTCCTCCCTGTGTCCTTTGCTATCCACTCCTACCCCCAGCTATCTCCCTGTGCAAACACTGCCCTTCTGTTCTCCCTTGATTGATTGTTCTAAGGAGTGTATCTACCTGATGTAAATGTCCCTCACTTTTGAAGAAAGGAAGCATTCTCTCCCTGCCCTGTTGCTCTACTGTTAACACTTTTAACACCAGTGGCATCTCCACCAAGGAAACTGAAGCACTTCTATCCCTACTAACTTTCTCCTCTTTCCCTTGCAGTATGTGTCCAACCGACGAGCCATCGCTCAGAGCACGCCCGAGCAAGCCAACTTCCATCCTCATCACCTCACCCACCATCACCGCCACCACTGCCACCACCACCACCTGCGCCACCACGCCCACCCCCACCACCACCACCAGGAGGTAGGCCTGCACAATGCCCAGGTGACACCTTGCATGTGCCCCTTGTTCTCCTGCCAGTGGGAAGGCCACCTGGAGGTGGTGGTGCCCCACCTGAGGCAGACCCACAGGGTTGACATCCTACAGGGAGCAGAGATTGTCTTCCTGGCCACAGACATGCACCTGCCAGCTCCGGCTGACTGGATCATCATGCATTCCTGCCTTGGCCACCACTTTCTGCTGGTGCTTCGGAAACAGGAGAAGCATGAAGGGCACCCGCAGTTCTTTGCCACCATGATGCTGATCGGGACCCCCACACAGGCCGACTGCTTCACCTATCGCCTGGAGCTCAACAGAAACCATCGGCGGCTCAAGTGGGAAGCCACCCCCCGCTCTGTCTTGGAGTGCGTGGACTCTGTGATCACTGATGGGGACTGTCTCGTCCTGAATACCTCGCTGGCCCAGCTCTTCTCTGATAATGGCAGCCTGGCGATTGGGATTGCGGTCACTGCAGTCAACGTCCACCACACAGAAATTGAGATATGAAGCACACAGCCACCTTAATTCCAAGACACTGGGCTGGTGCTCCTCAGAGCTCTTAAGCCAGGACTCCAGACTCCTTTTTATTGTATCTTTTCCTTCCTCTTGCTTCCATTCTTCCTCTATTTCTTTTTTGTCTCAGGTATTTTGTGGTATTTAGTATTTGTCTGCCTTGAGCAGTATGTTATGTAAACGTCTTGTGACTCAAGATCTTGGTGTGATGTTTGTCCTGTTCTGTTGATAGAGTTTCATGGAACTTTTTAAGAATTTGATTGGAATAGTTCTTTCCTGCCACTGCCAATTCCCTTCTCCAAAAAACAAACCAGTTGTCACTGAGTCAATTCTGACTTATGGCGACACCATATGTGTCCAAGTAGAACTGAGCTCCATAGAGTTTCCAAAGCTGTGACCTTTCGGAAGCAGATCACCAGACCTTTCTCCCAAGGCCCTCTAGGTAAATTTGAACCACCAACCTTTTGGTTAGTAGTCATGCACTTAACCATTTGCACCACACAAGGATTCTTTTCCTTTCTCCACTGCTCCCCAAATGTGGAAACATCACTAAGACCACAAGGCATTGTTAGGGTCCAAAGGAGACATGGTGAGCAGATCAGTGCTTCTGCCTCTCTCCAGTTGAGTTCTAAACTCACTGCCGTCGAGTCAATCCCGACTCATAGCGACCCCTCTTTGGGTTTCCGAGGCGGTATCTCTATGGAAGTAGAATGCCCAGTCTTCCTTCTGAGAAGTAGCTGGTGGGTTTGAATCACCAGCCTTCTGGTTAGCAGTCAAATGCCTTAGGCACTACACCACCAGAGTTCGGAGTGAGCTAAATCTGAAATGTGTAATGATGATGTTTCAGAAGGGGGACTGGCCAGCTCAAAGAGATACCAGATTTCAGACCAAGCTGACAAGTTCCCGGGAACTTCAGGGTCAAAGCTGAGCTGCATGGAAATGAGGGCAGGGGCCGGACTGGAGGAGCCCTCAGACAACCAGCCCTCAGTGTGGATTCTAGGGCCTGGAGAGTGGGAGATGTTGACACTTGTCCCGGCAGGCTCCCGTGGGTTGTTCCAGCCAGTGCCATCTTTGCCTGCTCTGGGATCAAAGTCCTCCATTTGTGGTGCTTTCCTGAGAACCCCTTTGCCTTCTGTTAAGCAAGTAGCAGAAAAGGATAGGCAAGATGTGAGGGGAAAGAAGCAGCAGAAAAATGAAAGCAGAAAATTAATCTACCTCTGGGAGTGCATTCTCTCCTCAGAGAGTTTTATGATCAAGTTATTAAAATCCGTCAGTCTTTTAACTAAGGTGGAGCACTCTTATATCATAAGCAAAACTCAGTTTGTTCCTAATCCTCCATAAACCAGAACCACAACTCAGCAGGAAACACAATGAACTCAGAGGCCCCAGAAGGCTGTGCCCCGCACCTCTGAAGTGGAAGTCACTCATACCCCTGGGAGGTTCTCCTTTTCCTTACTCTCTAGAATGCCCTCAGGGCCCCATTCAGCACATAGCACTATCATTGGTTCAGTATGTATTCAGCACCCTGTTGCAGCTTGAATGAAAAGGCAACAAAATTCTTACTGCTTCTACTGGGGCTGATTTCTCTTGTTTGGTTGTCAAAACAATTGTCAGCACCTTCTTTGTAAAAATCTCTCATGTATTTAAGGAAAGCAAGCATGTTTCACCAACTCTGTCTTATCTCAGTTGAGTAAGTTCAGGCCTTCCTAGGAGGACTCTCTTGGCCCTCCTCTTTGTCATTTTTGTTCCTCCTTTCTGGCCGTTCTCCAGACACTGTGGAAGCATGGCATCCAAACCATTAGAGCCTAATGGGCCTGTCGCCAGTTACACACTGCTTGCTGTGTGCCCCACTCACTCCCCTCAGCCCTTGCATCTGGGTCCTGGCAGGCTGCCAAGAGAGTACTTAATTTCAGGCAGACTGCCCTAGCTGGTCATCAGCAATCATTTGTTCACCAAAAAGAATTGATCCTGAAACAGCCTTCCCCCAACAATCAGATAATTCTCCATCCACCTTTACTGCCAACCCACACCCCAGCACCAGAAGGGCTGTGACAGTCAATTAAAAAAAAAAAAAAAAAAACATTGAGTCAACTCTAATTCATGGATATGTATCAGAGTAGAACTGTGCTCCACAGGGTTTTCAGAAATAGATCACAAGGCCTTTCTTCCCACGTGCTTCTGGGTGGACTAGAACCTCCAACCTCTTGAGTAGCCGAGCACATTAACTATTTTCACCACCCAGAAACCCTGTGCCAGTTGATAGATTTAATCACGTAGCCCCTTTTAGTCACACAGTAAACTCTGGGACCCTAGGACCGAAGCCTTGTTCTGCTGAAGTCCTGAGGGTCACAATAAACATTGCATCACAGATTGAGGCCAAGGTCACACTCAAAAGTCCTGAAAAAAAGGGTTGTAACCTGCTTGCTCTTAGAGCTGTCCGAATATCCTACCAGGGCACCAACTGTGTCCCTCAAATCATACAGATGGCTCAGGAACAGCTTGAGGCTGGTGAGTTAGCTCTGGCAAAGACTGGCTTACTTGACTTCTGACTTTATCCCCAGGCCTTTTTCTGGAGTCTGACACCTCCTGGACTCTAATACCTCTGAAAGCTTCACTTCCTTTCATAGTTTCTGATGCTCAGCCACCACCTTGCTAACATTTGTGTAACATCATGGGTGCTCTAGATAAACAAATAAAACCTCAATAAAATATAATTAACTAATTCTCACAGGTCGTAGGGATACTACAAATCACCTTTGTCTTCTTATCTTACCAGGTTACCTGAACCTAGCTGGGAATAACTTCAGGTTATTACTATTGTACACAGGACTGTATTATGAATAAGTGATTCCAAATAGGAACTTGCAATTTTGGTTCCTTGAAGCAAATGAGGTTGGAAATGGGTTATTTTCTTCTACCTATGGTGCTTCCCAAAAGGCCTTTCACTCCATATGCACATGTGAGGATTTGAAGAGAAAGAAGTGAACCAGAAACAATGAATAACCTTTAAAAAAAAAAAAAGCCAACCCTACAGTTATCCAGTTGATTCCGGTTCATAGCAGCCATATATGGCAGACTAGAACTGTATCACAGGGTTTCCAAGGCTGTAAATCTTTATGGAAGCAGGCAGCCTTACCTTTCTCCCACTAAGAGACTGGTGGGCTTGAATTGCCATACCTTTTGGTTAGCAACTAAATGTGTTAACCACTATGCCACCAAGGCTACTGAAACAATAAATAGGGAATAGAAAATGCTAACAACAATGTCGTGTTGTGTTGAGCATCACAACTGATATTGGTTGCCATCAAGTCCATTCTAACTGCTGGTGACCTCATGTGTGTCAGAGTAAAACTGTGCTCCATAGGGATTTAAATGTCTGATGGTTTGGGAAGCAGATAGCCAGGACTTTCTTCCAAGGTGCCTCTGGGTAGACTCAAACCACCAATCTCTCAGTTAGCAGCCAAGTGTGTTAACCATTTACACCACCCAGGGACTCCACAGTTCAGAAAGGGCTCTCCTATTTAAGTCTCAGGTAAATCCTCATCATTCTTCTCAACATACTAAAAAATAAAGGTTCAGAGACATCAAATGGCTTTTCCAAGTTCACATACATCAGCTGGTTGGAACTAGTCCCAGAACCTAGGTCTACTGGCTGCAAACTTGGTATTCTTGAAGTGGAAGATTTTGTTGTTGTGTGCTGTTGGGTCAATTCCAACCCGTTGGGACCCTAAAGGACAGTGTAGAACTTCTCAATAGGGTTTCCTAGACCTGAATCTTTACAGGAGCAAATTGCCAGATCTTTTCTCCTATGTAGCCACTGAATGGGTTTGAACCACCAAACTTTTGGTTAGCAACTAACGATTGTGCCCCCAGGGCTCCTTGATAAGAAGAAAAAGGATTTAAATATTCAGCAAAGTTCTCATCTCACCAGTGGACTGTGGGCCTCAGAAACCCACATGGGTTTCTGGCCCTGAAATAGCTGGGAGAGCAGAGACGCTGAAACAGATTTGGTTTTGGAGGCATCCCTGCTTGAAGAATTGGTTGACCTGGAAGCAGGCTGGGCCCCAGGAGGAGTAGCAGTAGGCACCTGGAGTCTTCAGAGCCCCGAGCCCCCTCTTGGTATCCTCTCACCCATTCCCAGGCTTCTTCAGAGTCCTGAGACCTAGTTGCTTTATTCACGCCAAGGTGCTAGATTTAATGATTCACCTTCTAAGGAACATTGACATTTTAAATGCAGGCCTAGACAGACAGCAGTGCTTAACAGCAAGCAATGAGTTGCCAATATTTGAATGTCAGGCCTCCATGAGAAAGATTTTCTTTCAACTCCCTTGAAGCTGAGCCTATGGGAGTGGTTGGTGCTGAAATGGAAGTGAGGTCAGCAAAGAAGTTTGTCTTTAACGTTCAGTCTCTGTGTGAACTTGTACCTGATTGTGCCTGTGGTAGACCCCATCACTGTCTGCAGCTGATGTGGAAATTTTTCAAATGGATCAGGATATTAATAATAATAGTACTGATAGCTACCACTTTATGAAGGGTTTACTATGTGACCCAGTGGGCTAAATTGTTTGAATGTGTTCTCTCATCTAATTCCCCTAATAACCTAATGAAGAAGGTGCTATTATTGTACCCTTGTTCTGGTGGCATAGCACCTAAGATATTTGACTGCTAACCAGAGACTGGCGGTTCAAACCCACCAGCCACTCCTCAGAAGGAAGATTGGGCAATCTACTTCCATAGAGATACTGCCTCAGAAATCCAAGGAGGGGTCGCTATTAGTCAAATTGACTCAATGGCAGTGAGTTTGGTTTTTTGGTTTTGTTACAAATGTTATTAGATGACCCTCTTAAAGTCACAGAGCTAGTCAATGGCAGAGCTGGCCTTGGGACCCAGCTTGCCTCGCTACCTGCTGTGTCATATCTATGAATTCATAGACCCAAGGCTCGAAAGGACCAGGTCATAGAGTCTCATGGCATAATGGCCTCTTAGTACCAATTGTGGGGGTCCATCTTTTGACTTTTCATTTCTCCTTTTTCTCCCCTTTTATCAAGCTCAAGACGCAGTGGTGTGCTGGAGCTGACTCGTAATGCCAGTTGTTAAATGTTTAGGATTTTGTAAGCTGATTGTTAAACACAGCCATTATTAAAAAATTAAATTAGATAAACTTACAATTAAATAATTTACATTAAAAACAAAGGAATAGGTACTCAAAATTCATCACTGCCTTATTATTTTACTACTTTATTATTTTCTATATTTTACTACTTTATTATTTTCTATATTTTGAGTTCTGGAGAAGAGACTCTGAGGCCCCCAAGCAGCCTCAAGACCTCTTCCTGCCAAAGAGTACCTTTTGCCCTCCCCCAGACCCCTGTCTGTTGTGGTGTAAAGTTCCCTCTGAAGGCTTTCATGGAAAAATCATGGTTCCATGAAGCCAGCCTGTTGGCAATTCCAATCCCCAAAGCAAAACCAAGTTCTACAAAACTAGAGCCTCCTGTTACATATTCTTATAAATTACCCTACCCACTTTGTTCTTAACTCTACAGGTAGGCCAACACCTAACCTGATGAGTTTTTTGACTTTGAAATCAGACACCAGAAATATCCAATATCTGAGCAGTGGTTTCAGACAGTAGTCCCAGAAGTGGGACCTTTCAAAGCAGGAAGCCAAGAGGCAGAAAAGGTAAGGAGTGAAGGAATGTCAGTCACATGAAGAACTGAGCCCAGAGCCTCCTTTTCCTGCTTTGACTACTTCATGGCAGCCAAACAAGGATCCTGTTCACAATCACAAAGTGACCTACTCAGACTTAAGCTTTCCCTCTTTGTAAGTCAGGGACGAAAAAGGGGAAACCCCTTAATGAAATGGATTGACACTGTGGCTGCAACGATGGGCTCAAGCATAGCAAAGATTGTGAGGATGGTGCAGGACTGAGCAGTATTTCATTCTGCTGTATGTAGGGTTGCCATGTCTTGGAGCCAACTCCAAGCACCAAACAACAACAACAAATCAGGAGCAGAGTTTCCATTAGGGTAAAAGTTTGGAGACACTCCAGGCTGAGAGCTTTGTTTTAGGCAGAATTCCAAAGACCAATGGTGAATCTCTTACTCTGATCCTAGTGATTTCAATGTAAGGGATAGAACAAGAATGGAAGAGTGAGGGTTGCTGAAGCTTCTTCTTGATCCAATCCCTGGAAGAATGGGAACGGACCATGGTGATGTGTTGTTTAAAGTTCAGTTACAAACAGCATCAAGAGTGGAGTCTCCTAGTCAGATTGTTACCAATAACCAGTTGCTGTCAAGTTGATTCCGACTCCATGTGTGTCAGACTAGAACTGTGCTCCAAAGAGTTTTCAATGGCTGATTTCTTGGAAGTAGATCTTTCTTCCAAGGTGTGTCTGAGTGGACTTGAACCTCCAGCCTTTCAGTTAGCAGCCATTTGCTCCACCCAGGAACTACAAATTTCCTTCAAGAGTTGGAGAATTCTCCATTGCATTAAACTGGAGAATGGTCAGCTAAGAACTACAATGAAAAGAGATCTGTTGTAGCTCAGCATTGATTTTCCCACACATCAGCTTGTCACATGGGTTACCTATGTAGGTTAGAGTTTATCTCTTCCAATATTGTATAAAAAATATTTCACCTTAAGTACTGTACTATAAATACTCCTGTACCCTTTTTAACTTTTCTTTGGGGTATACAGATAAGAAAGAAGGAAATTTGGAGGCATTTTACTTACTCTGATTGGTGTATATATAATTTTCTAAGTTTTCCTGTGATGTTAAAGACAGAAAGCTACTTACTCTCTACCCTGTCTCCCATGGAAAATGTCATTAAATTGCATTTGATACTGTTTCCTTGAATCCTTTGGCATTGTTTTGTTTCTCTTTCCCCCACCCTACCGGCTACAGTGCAACATGAAGGAATAAAAGTGAAATACTACAAGGAAAAGTACAATTATCAGAAATTCACCAGCTGCCACATTTGACTTACGTTTCATTATTTTCGCTTCCTTTTCATTTTTGCCTCCATTCTAAAGTCATAATTGGATATAAAGAAGCAAGTGCTACTGGAGGAGAATAAAAGCCCTGGCGTCTAATTTGCCCCAGTACTTATTTGGTGCATATGGTGCTGCCCCAAGAAGTGAGAAGGAGCCGCTCTAGCTAGATTGCCAAAAAAGGGACAGTGAACACCTGCCACCCCCCACCTCTGTTTTCCTCGTTTTCACTCTCCTTTGCCTGACAACAGTGTCCCTGAAATTTACTTCTGGGCCTATCAGATCAGTTGTCAAGAAAGCCTTCATGGTTTAATTCTTTAATTTCAGGCCATGGTTAGTTACTAGCAAGATCAGGATTGAGCAAGAGTTCTAATCCTATTGCCTGTCAATTCATTTCAACTTCAATCTTCTTTCCTACTTTCTTATTTCCAGAACCTGTTTCTTCCTCTCCCCAAGGCTTATAGAAAGTGCCTTGAATTGACCTGAGTAATCAAAACTGACCACATGGCCAGCATGAATATTCAGAAGCCAAGTGACTCTTCAGGCTGTGTCCCATTTTGGGACCATTCTGCACCCCCCAATGTCCCAGATGGTCAGCTGTTCCCTCAACAGACTTTCAAAGACCAACAGTAAGGTTTTTCAGTGCTGGTAGGAGATTGAACTGAAAGAGGGAGAAACTCCCCCTCCCTCTGAAATTCAACCCAGGGAAGGAAGGGAGGCCTGGCCTCAACTCCATCCTGGGATCTAGAGTTTGGGTTCTCAAATTTTAATATGCCTAGGCACTTGACTGCTAACCAGAAGGTTGGTGGTTCAAACCCACCAGCCACTCCTCGGAAGGAAGATTGGGTGATCTACGTCTGTATTGATACCACCTCGGAAACCCAAGGAGGGGTCGCTATGAGTTGGAGACGACTCGATGGCATATAATGATAACAACAAGAATTACCTGGAGAACTTAATTTCTGGACCCCAAAAGCAGAGATGGTGATTCATAAGGATAGGAGTGGAGCCCAGGATTCTGATTTTTCACCCTAATTGCCATTTTCAAATCCAGAACCAAGCACTGCAGGAACCTAATGAGAAAAAGTCCACAAGAAAAGCAGCAGGTAAAGTCACCTGGGGGGCAATGCTGGTTCAGTAATGAAATTCTCATCTTCCATGCAGGAGACCCAAGTTTGATTGCCAGCCAATGTGCCTCATGCACAGCCACTACCCATCTGTCAGTGGAGTTGTGTGTGTTGCTATGATAGCTACCCTCCTTGGGTTTCTGAGGCAGTATCACTACGGAAGTAGATTGCCCAATCTTCCTTCTGAGGAGTGGCTGGTGGATTTGAACTGCCAGCCTTCTGGTTAGCAGTCAATTGCCTTAGGCACTGCATCACCAGAGCTCCTGTATGATGCTGAACAGGTTTTAGTGGAGCTTTCAAATTAAGACTTGGAAGAAAGGCCTGGTGATCTCCTTCTGAAAATCAACCAATGAAAACCACATGGATCACAGTTGACCCTGTTGTGTATGGGGTCGAGGGGCAACTCAACAGCAACTAGTAACAACAAAGTCACCTGATGAAGAGAGCCAGTGCTTCTGGAAGACAAGAAAGGGGGTTATGGGAACTTACCATAGTCACATTCTGAGGGAGAAACAAGAAAAATTTAAAGAGTCTAAAGAGATTATTGCTCTGGTAGCATAGTGGCTAAGACACTTGCCTGCTAACCAGACGGCTGGCGGTTCAAACCCACCAGCCACTCCTCGGAAGGAAGGTTGGGCAATCCTACTTCTGTAGTGATACTGCCTCGGAAACCCAAGGAGGGGTCGCTATGAGTCGGGCCGACTCGACGGCACATAACAACAACAACAACAACAAAGAGATTATTGGTTGCCATCCAATCAAATCCAACTCATAGCACCCTATATGACAATAAAACTGCCCTATTCTGGTTTCCAAGGCTATAATCTTTATGGAAGCATCTTTTCTCTACTGCAACAGCTGGTGAGTTTGAACCACCAACCTTTTGGTTAGCAGCCAAATGTTCAATCACTCACCTCTAGGGCTTCTTTCCAAAAAGTATAGCAGAGTAGCATTAGGTAAGAGTTCCTTGGAAGCCAGCATTAGAGGGAACCCTAATGTTCTGACATGCGCAGAGGAGAGCGAGAAGGCTCGAGGAGGCAGATCCGGCTGGCGAGATTATCCACCATGATGGATGTTCCAGGTTGAGTGTATAGAAGGGTCACCAGTGCTGAATGTCACAGAGGCAATCCCTGCAGCTGGGGCTGAAGAAGTTACCACGTAAATCTTCCCTGTGAGCAGAGAAGGGGCTCCGCCTGTAAATCCCTGCCTGGTCTGAATGGTAATTCATATTTAAATCTTTGCCCCCAGACTTGACAGGGAGTTACCTAGCAAATCCCCAAAGGGGTATTTCTTCATCCTGCAAATCACCCTCCAGCTGCCTGCACAGAGGTCACTATATCTCGGGGCTCTCTATAGGGAATGTGAATTATCAGGCCATTTTCCTGGCCGTTCAGAGCTAAGCCCCACAAAGCCTGGCCTGTGGGGTGAGAGAGCAGGAAATCACTGCTCTCATTCCTTCTCAGCCTAGCGTTAGACAAGATATATCGACACCGCTGCAAGATGCGATGGAAAAAGTATCCATTAAATATCAAAGTGAGGGACTTTGATTATCATCCTCCTAGGAGACAGTTGAGTCTTCCATTTCCTCTCTCTTCCTAGGTTCCAGTTCAACTTTCCTTAATGCACAGGAGATGGAAAGTTCTTGAGTTTAGATACAGTGTTAACACAATTCTGAGAATTACAGATTTTAAAAAATGAAACAAACAAAGTCAAGCATCTGGATACATCGAAACGCTTCTAGATCATGCGGGGGTGAAGTCCACTGCCCACCTCATGGTCCTGCTTCCTGTAAACAATGACCAGAGGTCTAGGCCAATGAGCAAAACTCAAGAAAGCTCTCCTGAAAGGCTACGTTCACTCCCAAAACACCCATCTCTGCATCTTCACTGGTCCAGAAAAGGTGTTGTATAGAAAAAGAGAAGAGAAAACCCATTCTCTGGGGAAGTGAAGTAAAATGTCATCTTCCAATCAATTCCAAACTCATCATCATGTAATAGCCCATGTGTTAAAAAGTAGAACTGCCCCCATAGGGTTTTCTTGGCTTAATCTTTATGGAAGCAAATCCTTAGCCCTTTTTTTTTTTTATGTCCCAGGCCTTTCTCCACCGAGCTGCTGGGTGGGTTTGAACTGACAAGCTTTCAGTAGCAACTCAGCACAAACAGTTTGTGCCACCCACGGACCTCTCTGGGAATACAGGAGAGAAAAGGATTGAGGTTCAGTGTAAAATGGACCAGGGAGGGGAGAAAGCAGGGAAAGGGTTGTCTGATAAAATATAGGTTCACAGTTAAATTTGAATTTCAGTTACACAGCAAAACAATTTTTTGTATAAGTACAACCATGCAATATTCAGAGTATACTTATACTAGAAGGGTATTCATTGTTTATCCGAAATTCAAATTTAACTGAGTGTTCTGCATCTTTATTTGCTAAATCTGGCAAACCTAGTTGTTGTTGTTGTTGTTATGTGCCGTCGAGTCGGCCCCGACTCATAGCGACCCCTCCTTGGGTTTCCGAGGCAGTATCACTACGGAAGTAGGATTGCCCAACCTTCCTTCCGAGGAGTGGCTGGTGGGTTTGAACCGCCAGCCTTCTGGTTAGCAGTCAAGTGCTTTAGCCACTATGCTACCAGAGCTCCTTAGGGAAGAGCATATTCACTTTTTGTGGGTGCAGTTAGTTATCTGCTGTGAACACTCAGGAAGGAGATCCCACCCTTCCTTACTCTCCCTTACTTTGAGGAGTCAAATATGTGTCCAGTTCTCTCCAGTCACAAGGTGTTGAAGTCATTTCCCCTGAACTCCTCCACAGCATTGGTGGGTTTGTTTTCTAGGTGAACACAGATGGTTGGAGCTTATCTCTGCTTCTTAATGGGACAAGGATGGCTTTAGATTCCAGTCTTAGATAACATGTGCACTTGGGCAGAGAGCTGTTATGTTAGCTGCCAATGAGTCAGCCCTACCTCATGGTGACCCCATATACAATGGAATGAAACACTGCTTAGTCCTGGGCCATCCTCATCATGAGTTACAGATCAGACCACTGTGATCCAATGGGTTTTCATTGGCTGATTTCAGAAGTAGAGTGCCAGGCCTTTCCTCCTAGTCCAACTAAGTCTAGAAGCTCCACTGAAACCTGTTCAGCATAGTAGCAATATGCAAGCTTCCACTACAGATGGATGTGGACTGCATACGAGGTACATTGGCTGGGAATCAACTCATGTCTCCTGAATGGAAGACAAAAATTCTTCCACTGAACAGAGGGAAGCCGTGGCAATTTAAAAAGTGGTCCCAGGCCTTTGCACTCCATTAAGAAGACCATTTCATGGTGCATACATACAGTGGAATGCTTCTCAGCCACTAGGAGAAATGAAATCTTGATCTGTCTTACAATACGCATGGAGCTGGAAGAAATTATGCTGAGCAAAACAAGTCAATCACAAAAGGACAAAGTAGGAGTTCACTTATACAAAAAGACAAAATGTAAGAGGCAAATGCAAAGAGAACAAAGTTTAATAGTGGTTACCAGGGTAGAAGGGAGGGGGGGAATGGTAATGGAAATATCACATTGATTAAGGGTAGGGCTGCACAGCTGACTATTGTAATTGCTGTCAATAAGCTGTACATCTGTAAAAAGTTGAATTAGCCAAAGTTGTGTGATAGATATATTCACAACAATGACAAAAATAAATAAATAAGAAAGAAAAGGAAAAAGGAAAAAAACAGAGTAGCTGCTGAGGCTGCTTATGTACATCCAAAAACCTCACGGGATTGGGTTTCTTGGCTTAGAAGTTTAGGGTCATGATTTCATGGAACAGCCAAGTTCATGGGCCTAATAATGTGTTTAGTGCTTCTGGTCTACCTCTTAGTTCATTGTGTAGTGTCTAGGGTCTTAAAAGCTTATAAGCAGCCACTCATGGCACAACAATTGATCTCTGTTTGTCTGGAACAACAATGGAAGGAGAATCAGGAATAGAAAGAGGATATGGAATGTGTCGCTAATTACCTCCATGAGCAACAACTTCCTTTGCCATGAGACCAGGACTAGATGGTCCCTGGCTACCATTAATAAGTATTTTGGTCAGAGATACCACAGAAGAATCAGTATCAAAAGGAGGAAAATACAAACCAGAATTCCAAATTCTCATGGGCTCCAGACTCCTGGAGCCATGAAGTTTAGATAAATCCTGGAAAATATTGCCCTGAGAAAATTTACACTTCAAACCAAAAATATCCCCTGAAGTCATCTTAAAACCAAACAGTAGTTTAGTTTACCTAGAAGAAATATATATGTATATCTATCTTTCTTAAGCTTTTTGGTCTCTTAAGAACTACCTATAAAGGATCAAATTGACAACAGCAACTCAAAGATTAGAAAGCAATGGTAGAGGGTAATGAATTTATGTTAACAAAAGAGAAGGAACTCAGAAAAGGAGGGTGAGAATGGTTACAGAACTGGAAGAATGTAATTAATCAAAGTCACTAAATGCTACATGTAGAAACTATTGAACTGGTATATGTTTTGCTGTGTATATTCTCAACAACAGAAACAAAATAAGTGAAATTTTGAAAAAGAGCATTTCTGAACAGGGTATATGGTGCCTTAGCTTGAGTGAAACATTATTGAATTCCTACTTACGATGGGCATGCTAGAGGATGCAAATGGAAGAGAAGAACTGGTTCCTGCCTTCAAGAAACTTTTCAGTCTACTTGAGAAGACAGACAAATGTACCTAAACTAGCATCAAGCAATTGTCAAGTGCTCAACCATTCCCTAAGCAGCAGTCCAGTGGAAGCTGATCAGTTGGCTTACCATACTTCCATAGATTCAGCCAGCAAGGATACCACAGTCCCAAGTGGATTTAGTTTGCTGTTTACATCAGTCCAACATCATAATCCAAGTTCCTGAGCCCAATTCCCGTAGGACGTTGGGAGGAGGGATAGGTATTGCCTGCACACATTACAGGAGAGGGGCCCTGAGATTAGGAGACTCTGATCTTCTATGAGACTGCTGACAACCTTGCCAATCCTCGTCTCTGGAGAGGAATATTGTTTTTATTGCTCTTGGATGTAAGAACATCTCTCTCAGGACAGCAATCTCTCTTTCTTTACTATCCACAAATGTAAATAAATTTACTCCAGAGGGAATCACTATCCTCATGCTTACATAAGCATTCATGAAAAGACAGTCCTGGAGCAAACTGGCTGTTCATGCCTGAAGCATCATAAATTCTTGGAGAATTGTCTCCCAACAGGAACACAGAGTTTTAAACAGTGAAGAATTAATGAAATGAGCAAGACTTTAACTGGTATGGCTTGAGGAGAAACTTGATGGCAGGTACTATGAAGAATGCTTCTTAGAAAAAGAATTTGAGATTGCCTCTGGAGGATTTATAAATAATATCCAAGACTCCCCATCCATTTTACCCACTAGAACTGGGATCAGCAAACTTTTTCTGCAAATGACCAGATAATAAATATTTTAAATTTTACAGGCCATATGGCCTCTGCTGCAACTACTCAATTCTGTCATTGTAGTGTGTCTTAGTTCCCCAGTGCTGCCATGACCGAAATAACACAAGTGGGTGGCTTTGAATAACAGAAATATATTTTCTCATATTTCTGGAAACTAAAGTTCAAATCAGAGTCTCAGTCATGTTGATTTTGTCTATGAATCTCTTTTCTAGTTTCTAGTGTCTGCCAACAACCTTAGTGTTCCTTAGCAACTGTCTTCCCCCTGTGTGTGTCTCTCTGTCTATTCTGCTCTTTTTCTAACTCAGAAGTGATTAGGGTTAGGATCCACCCTAACTGGTATTTTGGTTCTCTAGTGCTGCTCTAATATAAAATACTATAGGTGGATGATTTTAACAAATAGCAATTTACTGTCTTACATTTTAGGAGGACAGAAGTCCCAGTTCAAAGTACTGGATCTAGGGGCTGGGTGAAGGCCCCTCAGCCTTAGACTTCAGCTCTACCTCTTGCTCCCAGCCCACTGGAACTGGAGACACCTCTTCACTCAGGCAGCCGAGGCCGACAAACCCAAGGTCAACAAGTAAAATGGCACAGTCCAAAAATTATCAAGCAACACGGCAGGCCACTAAAGTCCAGAAACAGTTCCAAGATCAGCTGACAATATGGCAGGCCACTGAGATGAAGACTCAGCCAAATGCAGGATCCAGATGTGCCAAAATGCTCAAGACCTTTCTCAAAGCATCTTCTTATACACTGGAAGCAGACAACATCCCTAAGGCACCTACTCAGCTGCTCATAATAGATTCCACCATGGAGTTGATTACATCATGGGGAAATAATAACTACATCCAGCTGCCCAGCCACTCAAAACCAGGCCAAGGCAAGTTGACACATAACCTTAACTACCACAACTGGTGTAACCTAATTATCATAACAAAAGAAAAACCCTATCTCCAAACAGTATAAGGACCAGGAATACAACACATATTTGGGGGAGACCACAATTCAAGTCATAACATAGTGTGAAAGCAACTATAGACAATATTAAATGAGTGAGCAGTGTTCTAATAAAAGCTTATTTATACAAATAAGAAGTGGGCCAGACTTGTCCCATGAGCTATAGTTTACCAACTCCTACACTATTACATACAACAATTAACATTCAAACAGGTACAACAGGATGATCAATTGTCGGAGATGATAGAAAAGAATTATTCAAGGTAAAGAGGGTTGGTCGGTCAAACACTAAGTAACAAAAAGAGAGAATGGGAGAATACCTGGATTCTAGTTCTAACTTTCCCCCTAAACTAGTTGGGTGACCTTGAGCAACTCATAAGGCATTTGACTACTAACCAGAAGGCTGGTGGTTCAAACCCACCAGCCACTCCTCCAGCCACTCCTCGGAAGGAAGGTTGGGCAATCTACTTCCGTAGTGACATCCCCTAGGAAACCCAAGGAGGGGTCGCAATGAGTCGGACCCAACTCAACGGCAGTGAGTTAGTTAGTTTATGACTAAATAAATGAAGGGATAGACTAATTAATTCCTAGGGTTCTTAATCACTTAATCGTTGTCTAGGAACTTGTTAGAATATCTATAAACTATACAGGCATTTTGAGCTTTCTCCCAAATGTAAGAATGAAGTCAAAGTTCTGTTCTAAAGTTAATTTGCATATTCACCTTCAAAGCTCTAGAAGATTTGAGCTGATTGTTGAGAGTTTTACCCGTATGACAGCTCCTAGGCTCCCTGAAATAAATGAGGAAGTGGACTTAGACTGGGATGGTCAATGACCTGTCCCTAACACCAAAATTAAGGCTTCCTCTTAATATTGAGGGGGAGCTCACTGATGGGAAGTCCTGCAAGTAACTTATCATGAGGCAGATAACAGTCAAAATACAAGGGCTCTAGCTTGGGGAATCCAGTGAATAATGAAAAATGAAAACAGGAAAATGATAATGGGTGGTGTCTCTCAAACATCTTCTTGCCCCATCCTCTGGAAAAACTTGGAAATTTCTAGACATAGAAAAACGTGGTGTAAAAGAGTTTTAATCTCTTGGAGACAGGTCATATGGGCTGAAAGAGTTATAATCTTTAGAGAAAATTCTCCCTTTACACTTGGGTGGCAATAGGGCACAGGCTGTGGAGGGAGGGCCAAGCTGAAGCAGTAGGAGCAGCAGAGCTTAAAGAGTGACAACAGTCTTTTAGGCAGCTAGCAATTGTTAAGGAAAAGTTGTTCAGTCTATGTGAATGGTGCCCCCTGGAGTTGAACAGTGTATGATCTCACAGCTATTCAGTATATAAGTACTGTATATACAGTATATATATATATATATATATATATATATATTATACAGTAGCCGTGAGCATGAGTCACCCATGATGTGCAGGAAAGAAAGGGTATGTGGTCAAGGTTTTCAGTTGCAGACAGCACAATCTAATGTAGCTAGTTTAAGCAGAAAAAAGGTTATTCACAGGATGATCAGAAAGCCACCTAGTCAGGGACACAACAGCCAGAGAAAATTTCCCAGCTATAGGACAAGATTTTTCTAGCAGAAATACACTATTGCTGCCTTCTGCTGCTCAGCACCTGTGACACCAGAGATTGGATGTCAAAAACTCGACTACAGCCACCCTAGAAAAGCCAGATTTCCTTGTTATCATACTTGCTTAGAAGTTCCAATCCCTAAATCAAAACCAAAAGCAATAGGAGGAGATCTAACACTGAGGTATTCTGGGAAATAGAGATCTTAGCTATACAGCCCTGATAGCTGAAGGAGACTAACTAAATGGGGATTGGAATCAATGCTAAGTGAGTCAATTTACATTATCTGCCACCGTCAAGAATGCAAGACTTGGAGTTCCAGGAACAATGTGGGGATGGGAATCAGAGACAATCACCACTGAGGTTATCAGCTCACTTCTTGACTGTCCCTGTGGCTGATGTGGGCTGGGTAACAATAGTTGAATATTCTAAAGTTACTATAGTTGTTGGTTGCCGTTGAGTCAATTCTGACTCATGGCAACCCCGTGTGTGCACAGTAGAACTGCTCCATAGGGTTTTCAAGGCTGTGACCTTTCAGAAGCAGATTTCTAGGCCTGTCTTCTGAGGATCCTCTGCGTGGGTTTGAACTACCAAACTATTGACTATAATTGAGTGCTTAACTGCACCGTGCAGAGATTCTAATCTAAAGTAAGAAGCACCAAAGCCTTTTAAGTAGACAGCATTTGGCCAATAGATATATTCCTGAAACAGTGAACGAAATCACATGCTAAGTGCCGCATATAATATTTATAACTGAAAGAATCCCATTGCGAATCCTTCATAAAGTGACTAACCATCTTTCTATATTTCTTTCAAGTAAAACTGGATTTAATAGATTGTGCTTTTTAAAATCAAGGTATACCATCTCCCTGGAGCCTTTTAAAAAACTGAGCATCACAAATCTCATGAAAAGAGACAATAAAAAAAGCCCAGTTTTGAAACAATAGGCATGCCATAACAAGAAATGGAAACTGGCAACTGTCAATGCCATTGTGAAATTCCCTGCCTCCCTAACGAAGAGCTGGAACTCATCCACTTGGACATGGAAGGGGAGATCTGTGTGGTCCTGATACCTGCCTGCCTGTGGACGCTTCCTAACCAAGGTCCTGAAAGTATCAACTTGAACTTATGTCACAGTCCCACCTCCACAAATGTGCTATAAATACAAACCGAGGTGCTCGATGGGAGGAATAGTACTTAATACTCTCATAAAAAGCAGCATGCAGATGGTAATTAACACCTCACACCATCCCCAATGTGCAAAACAGAATTGCTACAGCAGCAGCCTCAAGGAGCGGGGTGCTGGGCTTTCTGTCCATGCTCTCATGCTTATTTTTTATTTTATTTATTTATTTATTTTGCTCAGAGAGCTGGAGGCCAAAAGCAGCACATTATGAAAGATTTCTCTTCCTACTGCCTCAGATCTCAGTTCATAATGGAGATTGTTTCTCGTTAATAGATTCGTGTCCGCCTTCCCTGGCACCTTGTCAAGTAATAGCACAACCGAAGCAGTAAGAGGAGTCCACACTCACAGCTCAAAAATCCAAAGGAGGAGGGTGCTTGTTTATTGCACTGTGTGGAGCAGAATCAAATTATTTATGGACCATTTAGATGCAAATGTATCATTCATTCAGCAAACATGCTGCATATGCAGACAATTTAGGCAAACAATGGATCTATCACTAATCTTCAAAATCTGCCTTTTCAAAGGGGATTTGGATTTTCTCTGAATTGATCAAACTTGACAAGTAATTTCTACCTAATGTTCAGGTTAGCCTCTTTCTCTTTTCCCCATCTGTAGGTGAGAAATCCTATTTTCTGCTAGTGACGAGGTAATGCAAAAGGCTATAAGATGCAGGTTAAAGAAGAGTAGATTTGGTGCCCATGACTATGTAGCCACAGCATATCAAACCATTCTGAAGGATCTATTTGGTTTGGTTGCTTTGGAATTACAAAATGTTTCTATCCAATACACTCCCCATCCCCCAACCCATTTATGCTTACTGAGCTGTTGCAAGAGAGAAAGCTGTGAAAAAATCTAAGCCATCTTTGTACAGAGAGAGAGAGTGAGAGAGAGAGAGTGTTCACACATCCACTCAAAGAATGTCAGAGTTCCTGTTCAGGAATTGTAAAAGAGCCACTGCTGTTCTAACAATTCTAGGAAGCAATGAAAATCAAATTAGGGAAAAGACACCAAATTTGAAAACTCACCTTGTTCTGAAGTTTATTATCAAAATGTTTGCTTGATTGAGTTGTGCTAAAAACTGGGTGAGTGAAAGCTAGCTGTGATATCACTTGGATTGGTGTCAACCTGTGAAGTATCTTGTAAATGTCACCACCCACCCCCATGGACCTACACAGAATCCTAAGTAATGTTTATCATCAATCTTAATCATAGGGTAATATGTGATAAATATAGCTGTAAATTGCTTATATGTAATATTTCTTCGATTATATGAATATGAACAACAAAACTGTTTTGTAAAATCTTTCTATACTAGATTACATTACTAGTTACAACATTATTGGTGACTAAGTCATGCAGGTGAACTTTCTTTAAAAAATCACTAGTTTTCATTTTTCTCTTTTTCCTTTAGTTACTACTTCATTTGCAAAAAATGTTATTGATATAGGTTCACAAATACTAAATACTACAATACTATAGCTAAAACAAAAGAAAATTTGACAAAATCAGCTACTAAAAACACCAACAGCCAGGAAAACAACAGCACATACCTGTAACACATGCAGATGAAACCACATGATTGAAAGCAACCTTGTAATTGGGTGATAGTGACTGCTCAGACCTGAGTGCATTAGAAGGTTCAAAAAAGTCAATTAATGTAGAGTTTTAGCCTTGTTGGTATATTGAGACAGATAAACTGATATTACAAAAAAATGTTTCTGTTGTTATAAGTAACTACAGAGATATTTTATTAAAAACTCTGGTAGCGTAGTTCCTAAACCATTGGACTGCTAACCAGAAGGCTGGTGGTTCAAACCCATCAGCCACTCCTCAGAAGGAAGGCTGGACAATCTACTTCCATAGTGATACCCCTTGGAAACCCAAGGCGGGGTCACTATGGGTCAGATATGATTTCACCGCAGTGTGTTTGGTTTTGTTTTGCTAAAACCCTGCACAGAAGTTTTATAGAGTGTCATTTTGGTGTCCCCCCATCTGACAGTGTCACTCATGTACCCCCCACACACACACCTCTAGTGATGCCACTGGAAGAAAGGCAGCATAATAAGCCCAGCAGGTCAGACACATAAAGTGGAATCAGATGACTTTTTCTACTGGATCCTGGGAGAGAGGGAATCAGTGTCTGTTTGTGTTGCCTTCGAGTGATGGCTAAAGGTCAGTCTCTAAGTATTTCAATTTTCTGATGAAAATATGCATGGATTTCCCTCCTGAGGCCACATGGGTGACCTTTGCTTTAAAAATCCACATACCTGCCCCACTTTCCACTCTTTGTAAAAACCCAGACTCTTAAAATCTGCTCCTTCTATTTCTTGATCCTCCAATGTCTTCCTTTCCTGTGTTCCAGCTTCATCCTTCACAACTCTCCTACCACAGTTCTCTTGAAATTACAAGCCACTGCCTTATTGCACAATTCAGTGGCCTCTTATCTGTCTTCATTTTACTCAAACTCTCTGCCATATTAGTTGTTGTGGATAATCACAGATTTCCAGGTGACCCTGAATCCTACACAGTGAGGTCCACTATTCTTGTTCTTGTTAGCTGTCACTGAGTGGGCCCCCACCTCATGGCAACCCTATGCACAAGTGCAGGAAATGCTGCCCAGGCCTGTGCCATACCCGTGATGGGTTTGGAATTAGACCAGTGTGATTGAGCCATAAGGTTTCCATTGGCTGATTTTCAGAAGATCACCAGGCCTTTCTTCCAAGTCTGTCATAGTCTGGAAACTCTGTTAAAACCTGCTCAGCATCCGAGCAACACATAAGCCTCCACTGGCAGAAGTGTGGTGACTATACCAGAGGTGTCTTGGCTGGGAATCAAAGCCAGGTCTTCGGCATTTAAGGTGGAAATTGATCACTGATGTCCCCAGAAATCCATTGGCACTTCAAAGTCAACTTCCTCCAAGTCAACTTTTACCTACATTGGAGTATCCACACCTAACCTTCCAGTCCTCTTGAGTTCCCTGCCTCTGGTAAGACTCTTTTCTCAGTCACCTGGACTATTTACCTCAGAGACATCTTAAACTCCTCCCTTCTCTTCACTTCGCTTTTCCAATCATTTGGGTATCCTCTTGATTCTTCTTCTATACCACAGGCTCTCAAAGACTTGTCCTGAATTTTAGAAAACCACGTTCCAAACGGCAGCATTTGAACAGCATTCAAGAAATGCTTATATCAAATGCCCGAGGTTATATCATTTGGAATGTGCAGTTGGTGGTTAAAATCCATCAGCCACTCTATGGGAGAAAAGGCCTGATGACCTGCTTCCATAAAATTACACCCTAGAAAATCCTATGGAGCAGTTCTACTCTGTCATGTCGAGTTGCTCTTAGTCAGAATTGACTAGACAGCACACAACAGTAACAACTAAAAAAATAACAACCACAGCAATAGGGTTTTCAAGAAGTAAGGTTTTCAGAAAAAGACTTTGAAAGAGGAATATCATTGTTGAGGGTCAGTAAGGGGAAGGGGAAGACCCTCAATGAGATGGATGAAAGCAAAGAATACGGGAAGGATGCCTACCTGGGTTTTATTGACTGCAAAGGCATTCACCTGTGTGGATCATAACAAATTATAGATAATATTGCAAAGAATAAGAATTACAGAACACTTAATTGTTCTCATGAGGAACTTGTACATAGACAAAGAGAATGTTGTTCAAAGAGAATAAGGGGATATTGCATGGTTTAAAATCAGTAAGGATGTATATGTCCAACTTGTATCCTTTCATTACACTTATTCAATCTGTATGCTAAGAAAATAATCCAAGAAACTGGACTATATGAAGAAGAATGTGGCATCAGGGTCAGAGGAAGAATCATTAACAACCTGCAATGTGCAGATGACACAACCATGCTTGCTGAAAGTCAGGATGACTTAAAGCACTTACTAATGAAGATCAGAGACTACAGTCTTCAGTATGGATTATATCTCAACCTAAAGAAAATGAAAATCCTCACAAATGGATCGATAAGCAGCATCATGATAAACAGAGGAAAGACTGAAGTTGTCAGGGATTTCATTTTACTTGGAACCACAGGAAACATCCATGGAAGCAGTAGTCACAAAATCAAATGTTGTGTTGCACTGGGAAAATCTGCCACAGAAGACCTCTTTAAAGTGTTTGAGAAGCAAAAATGTCACTTTGAAGACTAAGGTATGCCTGACCCAAGCCATGGCCTTTTCAATCGCCTCATATGCATTTGAAAGCTGGACAATGAACAAGGAAGACCAAAGAAGAGTTGATGTCTTTGAATTGCAGTGTTGGTGAAGAATACTGAAAATACCATGGACTGTCAGAAGAATGACCAGATCTGCCTGGAAGAAGTGTAGCCAGAATGCTCCTTAGAAATTAAGATGGCCAGACTTCTCACCTACTTAGGTCATGTGGTCAGTCAGCACCATTCCCTGGAGAAGGATATCACGCTTGGTAAAGTAGAGGGTCAGTAAGGGGAAGGGGAAGACCCTCAGTGAGATGGATTGACACAGTGGCTGCAATAATGGGCTTAATTAAGCATAGCAAGTATTGTAAGGAAGGTGCAGGACTGAGCAGTATTTCTTTCTGTTTTACATAGGGTTGTTATGATTCGGAGCTGAATCAATGTCACTTAACAACACCAACATGGTTTTTGATGGCTGACTTTCCAAGTCTTTTTTGTAAACCACCAGATCTTTCTTCCAAAGCACCTCTGGGTAGACTCGAATCACCAGCCTTTTGGTCAGCAGGTAAATGTGTTAACCATTGGGACCACCCAGGGACTTCTTCCTTACTAATGTGACTCTCCTGAATAAGGGATGTTTCATTTACCTTAGTATTCACCTGGGTTCCCAGCTCTTGACACAACGGGTACTCAAGAAATGCTTATTAAGTTGAATTGAAACAGCAAATGCTGCTAAAGCTCAAAATAATTCTGGAGAAATATTGGTTGGGCGACAGAGGGGAGTGAAGACAGAGCTGTTGTCTCCATAGCCCTATTAACGAGCTAAATTCAGGGCTTAGAGTTCCCACAGGAAAGTCTTCAGACATTGCCATCTCATTGTTTTAATTGAAATTAAAAGAGAACATCAATAAAACAATGAGAAATAAATGCAGCACTTTCTCAAAAAGCCATACCACAATGCCAGCTCAGTGTCCAGAGCTCTGTTTCACAGCCAACTCCCCACCCTCACTCCCTGTCTCAGTTACCTAGTGCAGTTGTAACAATAAAATATACCACCAAAGGGGTGGCTTTGAAGAACAGAAACTTATTGCTTCACAGTTCTGGCAGCTAAAAGTCCAAGTCAGAGTCTGGGTTGAATCAACTCTTTCAGGGGACTTCTCTCCTAGTTTCTGGTGATGGTGGCAATCTTGGACAATCCTTTGTTTGTAGACAGTCCTTACATATTGTCTGTCTTCCCCTGTGTGCACATCTCTGCATTTATTCTGCTCTTCTTGTAAGACACTACTTAAAATGATCTGGTCAGGAAACACAACAAAAGAAAGCCTTTTTTTCCAAATAGGATCATATTTAGAGGTACAGAGGTTAGGACTTCAACATATATTCTAGGGGAATACAATTGAATTCATGTTGTTGCTGCTGTTAGGTGCCATGGAATCAATTTTCAACTTAACGTAATCTTATGTGACAGAGTAGCACTACCCCATAGGGTTTCCTTGGGTTGTAATCTTTACAAGAATAAATTGCCAGGTCTTTCTCTAGAGGAGCCACTAGGTGAGTTTGAACCCATGTTGTTATGTGTCATTGAGTCTATTCCAACTCATACTGACCCTACAGCAACCCTACAGTGACCCTATAGTACAGAGTAGAATTGCCCATAGGATTTCCTAGAATGTAATCTTTATGGAAGGAGCCCTCTTGGTTCAATGCTCAGCTGCTAACAGAAGGTTTGGCAGTTTGAACCCACCAGCTGCTCTGTGGGAGAAAGATGTGGTAGTCTGCTTCTGTAAAGATTTACAGCTTTGGAAACCCTATGGAGGCAATTCTACTCTGTCCTTTAGAGTCATTATGAATCGGAATCAACCCAACCATGATGGGTTTGCTTTTTGTACTCTTTATGGGAACAGATTGCCAGGTTTTTTCTCCCATAGAGTGGCTGGTGAGTTTGAACTACTGATCCTTCTGTTAGCAGCCGAGTGCTTTAACAATTGCAAAACTAGGTCTCCTTTTGAGCCTATAATACCCCTAATTTCTGCCCTGGATGGTCTTCCCTGTGATACAGTTGGAGTCAGGGCAACTCTACCTCCAATGCTCCTCAAGCTAAGAGTGGGGCCTGCACTATTCATTCAGAGGTGGCTTTGGACCCTGGGAACACATGGGGTAAAGCCCTCCCCAGTTGAGTCTAAGCAATAACACACCATCGACTGCAATGTCCAGTACTCAGACTGCTGTCTGTCCCTTTGTGGATGCCCAGGTCACCTGACCCTGACTGGATCCTCTCTAGTGCACATCCTGTCTCTGTCAGTCTGTTCACTCACTCCCACTTTCTCCAACACCCTCATTTCAACCCATGCCCCCTAACTCTCTATCTTCACACCTCTGATTTGCCCTGCACTGCCCCCCAAAAGGGTCTTCACTTCTACTGTTTCCTCTGTTGGGGATGCTCTTCATCCTACTCACCCCACCCCATCTCCACCATCTGCATAATTCATGCTCCTTCCTCAGGCCTCAGCGAGGCCTTTCCTGATACCACTGAGTCTAATTTAAGTCTTTCTGCTGTGAACTCTCTGTATCCAGTCACGCTTGTAATACTTGTCACACTTGCAATGGCTTGTTTTGTGCTTGGCTTCCTAGACCTGTGTCTAGTCACCATAGTACCCAAGGGCCCCACATAGGGTTTGACACATAACAGAAGGTCAATAACTGTTTACTGAATTGAAATGAGTTGCCTGGCTCAGTCTGTCTGTATTTCAAGTGAATATCTACCATATGTCAGATGTTGTTCCAAAAGTGTTGAGGAATCAACAATGAACCAGACAGGCTGCATCCCTATTATACAGGTGCTGGCATTCCAGTGGGAGGAGATAGATATAAAAAAGACATTGCTGTTCCTATTGGCTGTCAAATTGACTCCTACTCATGGTGACCCCCGGTCCTGCACTTTCTTCATGAAGGTGGTATATTTGAGTCCATTGATGTGACCATCGTGCCAATCCATCTCATTAACATTTCCCTTTCTTTCAGTGGTCCTCCACATTTCCCAACATGACATACTTCTCCAGTGATCATCTTCCCTGATGACATGTCCAAAACAAAGGAGTCAGACAATGTCCTGTTGACATCCATAAGGTTTCCACTGGCTGATTTTCAGAAGCACATCACTAAGCCTTTCTTTCCAGTCTGTCTTAGTCTGGAAGCTCTGCTGAAACCTGCCCACCATGTATGACCCTGCTGATATTTGAAATGACAGTGGCATGGCTTCCAGCATCAGCAACACACAAGCCACGACAGTACAACAAACTGACACATGGGTGGTAGAAAAAGACATTAACAGATGAAAAAAGAATGTGACTACTTCTAACAGTTATGTTTTTTAAAAGATAAAATCTCCCCTTTCTTCATTCACCTATTCAGGTTGCCAGAATCACAGAAGAACCAATTCCCTTGAAATCTGTAAACACTCACCACCTGAGCAAAATTAAGGTGATGTTAGCAAGGAAGAAATAAGACGAACAACCCCTGGGTTAATAGAGTGTCTTCTCCCTCATCTCATGCCAAATCCACCTCTCCTGTTATGTCTATGCTTGTGCCACAGCTCCATCTTGGAGCCTCTTCAATCCCAGTTACTCACAAATGTCCCCAACTCCATTTGGGCCTGGAAGGCCAAGATCATCACTTCTTCTCCCCCATTCCATTCAACTCCAGCACACAGTGCAGTGTATAGTTGTTGTTAGTTACTCTCTGGTCAGCTCCTATTCATGGCAACCTCAGGCACATCAGAGTGAAATGTTGCCTGGTCCTGTGCCATTTTTACAATCATTGGTAGGGCTCAAGTCCTTTGTTGTAGTCACTAGGCATTTTGAGTGGCTTCCAAGCTGAGAGCTCACCTTCCAGCACTATATCAAACAATATTCTGTTGTGACCCATAGGATTTTCATTGGCTACTTTTTGGAATAGATTGCTAGGTCTTTCTTCCTAGTCTGTCTTAGCTGGGAAGCTTCCCTGAAACCTGTCCACCACGGGTGATCCTGCTGGTACGTGAAATGCTGGTGCCACAGCTTCCAGCATTATAGCAACAAGCAAGCAACTGCAGGATTACAATCTGACAGATGGATGGTGGCAGCATTTAGCAAGAATTCAATGAATATTTGCTATTTTTGATAAAGCATAATTTTAAAACAAGTGTGCAAATAGTTAAGGTCAAAGAAGTAGACAGAATTATCTGAAAAGATAATTCCATTATGATTCACCTCTCAGTCTTTCTCAGAGTACCCACGATGTCCCCACTACTGGATTTTAGGATGGGCTTAAAGTACATTGGCTCAAGGCACAACCATGTTTTCACACAGATATCCTTGCTCTTTGGCTCACTGTGCTCCTCTCCACACATAACCCTTAGCCATCAGCTACACAGAGAATCACCTTATCTAGGGCTCCCTAGGACATGGCTTTTACCCATGCAGGTTGAGGAATGCTTCAGACACTGGCGAAAATGTTTGGCCACATGCTGTGGTGAAATGAGTTCCTTTACTTTATGTGGCTTTGCCTTGGATCTTTGGAAAAATATCTTGTGAGATCTTTCCCTTAGGGCTTGTGGAGTTATCTTTGCCCTAGTTTTTATCCCAGAGGGTTACTTTTATAAGATTGATTTCTGTTTTCTGGGTAAACTGTAAAAACTTGATATTTGATAATTCTTGTCTTGTCCTGGGCTGCACCTTGCCCTGTGATTGGTATGCACCTTTCAGGGATTGGTCAATAGACTATGCAAATAAGGTGAGTTTTAGCCCAGCCATGCTTTCTATGCAAATTAAGAGTCTGTAGCTTACCAAGGGGAGCTTAGTGGGAGTGCCAATGCCTTGAAGCTGATAAGGAGTTGCGCACTTAAGCAGCCAGGCCCACAGAGGTTTTGCAAACAGAAAGAAGCAAGCAGAGAATCAGCAAAAAGTAGAGAGAAAGGAGGCAAGGCACCTCCTAAAAGAACTGTAATATAGTCAAGGGCTAAAACACTGAAGACACCAAGAGTCCCAGAAGGGACCCAGCAGCAGAGCAAATGTTGACATATGGCAGGACCAAGAAGAGGCTGTCCTCAGGGAACTGAAAGAAGCCTGTCCTCAGGGAGCTGAGAGGAAGGCTGCACAGTTAAGAGCTGAGAGAGCTGTCCTGCACTGAAGAAGAGAGGCTTTGCCTACTACGTGCTTCCTGATTCTGATCCTGAGTTGTAACCTGTTGATCTTGATCCCAAGTCATACCCTGTTACTTCCTTGATAGATCACTTAACTGTGGTTCTGTGAATTTTGTGTGGCTATTGCAATGGGTTATTAAACCCAGAAGAGAAGTAGAAAGTGTCATGGGATGGATGGCTCATGTCAGAATTGGTAAAAAAAAAAAAAAGGGGTTGGAGAGTGGAGTATGTCTGACCTCCTCCTCAGCACACACACTGTGTAAAAAAGAACAAGATGAGCCTTAAAAGCCCTTAAAAACCCCACTCTGGAACTTATAGGATCACCATGAGTGGGAATCGACTTTTTCAAAGCAACTGGTTTGGTAAGGACACTTTGACTCCAGGATTGAGCCTCTGAATCTCTGAAGGGTTGAAATTAGGGTGAACACATTGACAACAGGAGTGCTACAAGATGACTGTCTGGCATGGGCAATGACTAGAGGACAGCAGAAGATCCCCAAGCAAAACACCCATTGCAGTCAAGTCACCTTTTAACTCACGGTGACCTTGGGTTTTTTTGTTTTGTTTTAATTGTGATTTGGGTGAAGATTTACAAAGCAAATTCACTTTCCATACAGCAGTTTACATATACTTTGTCTCATGACATTGACCACAGTTTACCACAATGCCACAGCTCCCCTCCCACTTCCTCCCCATAGTTACCT
>NW_006921781.1:1185058-1192061 GCF_000298275.1 Orycteropus afer afer
TAATCCATACTGCAGACTGTATTCTTCAACCTTCATCAGTAGGTGCCTTAAGTCATCCTCACTTTCAGCAAGCAAAGTTGTATCGTCTGCATATCTTTAGATTAGTAGTCAAGTCCAAACCATCTATGTCATCCAGGGACCTTAAAAGACCCTCATATCCCTGCAAACCAGCACAGGCAAGCCACAGACTAGTCACATAGGGCTAAACTCTGTGTCTTGAAAAGAGTAAAATGTGGTAGAATGCATAGAAATATTAATCAGAACAGGTAGGTTTCATATTCTCTCTGAAACTTAACTATAATTATAATTTTATATTATTTTCACTTTAATTGACTATAGATATACTTTTATTAAAATATCCATTGGGGGCCATTCATTCCATCGTATTTGTGGAAATCACTAGCAATTGCAAAATGTGATAGAGTGAATATGATTTCTGGAATCACAGCTCATAATATCGTTTAGTTATGGAGGCCAAGTATCATTTTCCATGAGCAATTCCCTCCCAATGTGCAGCCAACTGTAAGAAATGAGCTGGAATTGATTGCTCTAGTGCCTTTAAAAGTAAAGAATAACCCACTCTCTGTATTTCAGGAAAATTATGTTAAAGTTTCTTAGTTACTAGCTGGACCTAAGAGGAATTGTGTAGACTCCAGAAAAGAAAAATTCCTGCCTCATGATAGAGGTGATACTGTTTTGTCTAGATGTTGTTGTTGTTGTTAGGTGCCATCAAGTCATCTCTGACTCGTAGTGACCCTATGCACAACAGAATGAAACACTGCCCAGTCCTGCACCAGCCCCATGATCCCTACTGTCTGTACCTGAGCCCATCATTGCAGCCACTGTTTCAATCCATCTTGTTCAGGGCCTTCCCCTCTTTTGTTGACCCTCCACTTTACCAAGCATGAGATCCTTCTCCAGGGATTGGTCTCTTCTTACAACATGACCAAAGTAGGTGAGGTAAAATCTGGCCATTCTTGCTTCCGAAGAACATTCTGGCTGCCCTTCTTCCAGAACAGACTTGTTCATTCTTTTGGCAGTCCACGGTACTTTCAGCATTCTTCACCAATACCACAATTCAAAAGCATCAACTCTTCTTTGGTCTTCCTTATTCATTGTCCAGCTCCCATATACATATGAGGAAATTGAGAATACCATGGCTTGGGTTATGTGCATCTTAGTCTTCAAGGAGACATCTTTGTTCTTCAGCACTTGAAAGATGTCTTTTGCAGCTGATTTGCCCAATGCAATACTTCATCTGATGTCTTGACTGCTGCTTCCATTGGTGTTAATTGTATAATCAAGTAAAATGAAGTCTTTGACAACTTCAATCTTTTCTCCACTTATCATGATACTACTTATTGGTCCAGTTGTGAGGATTTGTGTTTTCTTTGTATTAAGGTGTAATCCATACTGCAGACTATAGTCTTCAATCTTCATCATTGCTTCAAGTCGTCCTCACTTTCAGCAAGCAAAGTTGTGTCATTAGTGTATCATAGGTTGTTAATGATTCTTCCTCCAATCTTGATGTCACATTCTTCTTCATATAATCCAGCTTCTCGGATTATTTGCTCAGCATACAGATTGAATAAGTATGGGGAAAGGATACAACCCTGACACACTGTCTTCCTGATTTTAGACCATGCAGTATCCCCTTGTTCTATATGGGGAGGTGGGGAGAAGGAAGGACCATTACATTATGAGAGCTGCTCAAATACTGGAAAATACCACCATCACAACACACACACACACACACACACCCCTCTGGCTGCCTTCTCTCTAAAGCATCTGACTAGAGGAACTAGGTAACATTTCAGAAGGGCCTGGAAAATGTTTTCTTTGCCAGGCCAGTGGTAAAAGGCAGAGAGAAAGCACTGGATTGGGGTTTATGGTAGGTGAGGCCTAAAGTGGTGTGTTGAATGCTCTTGGAGCAGGCCATAATTCTAAATCTTGGGCATATTCATATTATTTGGGACAGAAATATCAATGGCTAAGGGCAGCCATTATGATTAGATTCAGCTGTGAGTGAGAAGTTTATTTGTCTCTCATGTAAACGTATGCACTCCAAGGCTGATGTGGTGATTTCAAGATCACTGGAGCCCTGCACTTGCACAGCCCTGACAGTCAGTTTCTTACTCACCTCACCCTCATCCCAGCCCTGATTGGCTGGGCATGGACAAGGGGCTTAGTCCATGTGGTTGGGTGTAAGGAGAGTGTGATAGTTGGAGCTGTGTGTCAATTTGGCTGGACCCCAGTTCTGTGTGGTTGTTCCCATGATGGGATCAGATGGCTGTGTTCTGAGTGGCCAATCTGCCCAAGGGGAGTTTCCCTAGGGGTGTGGCCTGCTTCCAGGATATCCAGGGACATCCTGGGTAGAGAGACATTCTTCTGTGGATTGGGACTCTGGTGTTCTGCCTACAACCTTCCGTGAGTGAGCAACCCACCGCTCAGCCTGGAGATCTTGGATTCGTCTTTTGTTGGAGTCAACAGCCAGTGTGCTGCCTGCCAGCCTTGAGTTTCTCGGCCCCCTGTGGTTGTGGAAGCTAAGGCTGCCTCCAGCCTGACGTTTTCTCCAGGGACCTTGGACTTGCCGGCTTCTATACGTTTGTGAGCCATTTTCCTAAGATAAATTTCCCTCTCTCTATATATATATAGATAAGCTTTGCTGGTTTTTGTTTCTCTAGAGAACCCAGTCTAACACAGATAGAAAGAGGAAATGTGTTTCCTGAACTTCAGGAACTGACATGTCTACCCTAGTGAAACTACAGAGGGGTCATAAGAATGCAATTGCTTCCTGGGCCAAAGGAAGTTGGAGCAATAGTTGTGGAGGGTAAAATGGTATTAGTGCTCAAAACTTTTCAAAATATACAAGGGGCAGGAAGGGGAGAAGGGGGAAGTGAGTTATTGCTTAGAGGGCACCGAATTTCTATTCACCTAAAAGCAAACCCACTGCCATCAAATTGATTCTGATTCATAATGGCCCTATAGGACAGAATAGAACTGCCCCATAGGATTTCCAAGGCTGTAAATCTTTACAAAGCAGACTGTCTCGTCTTTTTCTCTCAGAGTGCCTGGTGGGTTTGAACTGCCAACCTTTTGGTTAGCAGCTGAATGCCTTAACCATTATAACACCAGAGAGCCTTAGTTTCTGTTAATGGTAGTGAAATAACTTTGGAAAAAGATACTGGCAATGGCTGTGCAACATGATGAATGGGATCAGTGAAACTGAATTATACATGTAAAAATTGTTGAATTGGCAAATATTTTGTTATATATAGTGTTTTGGTCCTCTGGTGTTGCTTTAACAGAAAGTACCACAAATGGATGGCTTTAACAAACAGGGATTTATTCTCTTATAGTATAGGAGGCTGAAAGTCCAAGTCCAAAGTGCCATCTCTAGGGGCTGAGTGAAAGCCCCTCAAACTTGGGCTTCAGCTCTGCCTCTTGCTCCCAGCCCACTGGAATCTGGAGGCTTCTCTTAGACAGCTGCTTGCTACTGAGGCTGACAAACCCAAGGTTGACAAATAAAAGGGCACAGTCTCAAGATTACTAAACAACATGGCAGGCCACTAATTAATTCAAGTCTAGAGACAGTCCCAAGATTACTGGCTGCCAAATGAAGACTCAACTACATGCAGGATCCAAGCATGCCAAAAAGCTCCAGAGACCTTCCTCAATGCTTCTTTTCATATAATGGAAGCAGGCAGCTACTCAGTTTCTCAGGTAGATTTCACCATGAAGCTGATTACCAGTCTCATCATGGGGTTAAACTACATCCAGCTGTTCAGCCACTCAAAACCAGGCCCAGCCAAGTTGACACACAGCTTAACTACTACATAAAGTTTTATCACAATAGGAAGAAAATAATAATAATAATAATATTAAATAAATAGTTATTTTAAAAATCCTTTCAAAATATGCATTCTCTTTAACTCAGCAATTCTGTTCCCAGGAATTTATGTTAAGAAAATAGTAATAGAAATGTGTGAAGCCATTCATCACTGTGCAGTTAGAAGCCATTTAAAGGGCCAAAAAAAAAAAAAAAAAAAAAGGAATTGGGTTTAAAACAACAACAAGATAAAATGCAAAACCATTGCCATGGAGTTGGATTCAACCCACAGGGACCCCTCCTTGGATTTCTGAGGCAGTATCACTACAGAAATAGATTGTCCAACCTTCCTTCCCAAGAGTGGCTGGTGGTTTTGAACCACCAGCCTTCTAGTTAGCAGTCAAATGCCTTAGGCACTATGCCACCAGAGCCCCCAATAACAAGATAGCTGTATAATAAACTACTGTTCTTCCATTTTAAAATGTGCTGTAGGAAAATTGCTAATGACATGAGAAAAAGCTCATGGCCCATTGTCAAGTGAAGAAAGTAAGCTAATATGTATATATGAAAACCATTGTTAAAGTGCTAAAAACAATTACCTTTGGAGGTAGCAGGATTAGAGTGTTTTGTATTACACACTTTTACCAACATTTTGTAAAATGAATTATTCCTATATCAGATCTCAATTCTTTCTTTCTTTCTTTTCTTTTTAAGAAGCAACTGTCTACTGACAGGCTACTCGTGCTCTAAGGCCTGAGAGGAAGTGGGTGCCTGTAGAACGCTGTCATCAGGGACAGAAGAGCTGGCTAAGTGTGGCAGACAAAGAGGGATGTGAGGAGAGCATTCCAGGGAAGGCGGTGGGGCACAGGCAGAGGCCAGGATCCAGGGCAGAGTGGTGTTGGATTACCCAGTAAACAGGATAAGCATGGGTTTACTTTTGCTTACTTACTAATCTGTAGTAAACAATTTCACACTTTTCACCACATCAAATATTCTGCTTCTAGGTATGGCTGGCGTCTGTCTGTCTCCCAATCCCACAGCACTTTCCTATAGAATCAAAGCCTCTTTTCAAATTTGCAATCCCTGACAGGGGTGGAGTATCCAGCAAGCAAGGTGTGCATGGGCTTACTGGCTTTTACAGATTAGTAAATAAACACAAATAATCCTGTGTTTACCTTGTTTACTGGATAATCTGCCTCTGGTAGGGTGGGACAACCAGGTGGGCTGGTGCAGAGTCTAGAAGTAAGTCATCCACACCTGGGACTCTTAAGCTTCTTAAGAGTCTTGAAACCTCCACCCTCTGCTCAGCTAAGCAGGGTGTCCTCTCTCACACTTGTGACTGAGGGATAGGAGCAGAGCAAAGCTTTCCTGGGCTGAAAGCAAGAAACAGCTGACCACACAACCGCTCATTCCAGAAAGTCCTGAGGATCCTGAATCCTGCATGAAAAGGATTCAGTGGAGGCTCCATCAAAGGATGGAAGGAGCCACGGACAGGCGTAATTCAGAGGCCATGATGAAAGTTTCAACAGCTGCTCTGATTAAAACCACAAATCTATAGCTCTCTACCTAATCCCTTGGTGACAAGGGAAGATTAGCACAACTCCCAGCCCTGATAACTCCCTCTATCTCTTTAAGTTGCATGTAAAATTTCAGGCTTTTCCCTGGAGACCCCAAGCTGGGCTATTGCCATTGCTCTCCCACTAATTGAAAACCTATAATAAGAAAGTCAACAATGCTGATTCCATAATAACTGGAATAATAGAGTAACCTGCTTTGTGCTCCCTGATTACTCTATTCGTTTACTAAATATACTTGCTGGGCTTGAAAGGATGAATGATGGGGGCTATTGTAAGCCCTTGATGTCACTGCATTTTTCATTATATTAAAACAATAACATATGCATTGGGGGAAATCAGTCAGTCCAGGAAACCATTGGACTCCTGTGGGCTGGGCTAGAGGCTCTGCAGATACGAATGGCTCCCTTCAGGGATATAAAGATATCCAGTTTTCCTTGCCCATGACTGAACCATTAAACCACAGTGGGAAGAAGTAGCAGCATGAACACAGGTGCCTTGATGAAGCTGTTGTTTCTTCCTACCTTTTGTTCCAAACCATTTTACATTTGGTATCTTCAGTGTCTTAGGAGGCAACTGCCATGAGGCAGAAAAGGCCGGAAGAGATCCACAGATGGAGGCATTGGAGTGGCTATGCAATAGACAGTGTGGAGCCCAGCTCTGCCACTGTCCCCAGTTAGTGCCTCCCTGTTGCCCAACCTGGTCACAAGGTCCAGAGAGCCATGCAGCTGTAGCTTGTCTGCTGCATGTGAGGAAGATCCAGGACTGTGACACTGAAGAAGCTGAAGAACAGGAAAGAGATGCAGTGTCTTCCAAACCCTAGTTGGTGGTTCAATGGTAAAATTTTCACCTTCCATGACTGAGACCCAGATTCTATTCCCAGCAGCCAGTGCACTGCCAGGCACAACCACTAGCTGTCTATCATTGGATGTGTGTGTATTGTTGAGATGCTGAAGAGCAGTTTCCAAACCAAGATGGAGTAGGAAGAAAGGCCTGGCAACTTCCAAACATCTGCCAGTGAAAACCCTGTAGATTGCAAGGGTCCAATCTGCAACCAAGCACGAAGATGGCACAGTGCCAAGCAGCATTTTGTTCAGTTGTGCGTGGGGTCACCATAAGTCAGGTTCAAGTCCATGGAAACTAAGAAGTTGCCCTTATTAGTCAAATGTCAGCATGGGGACCTGAAGAAGCCTAATGCAAAATGCACTGATTTCCAAAGAAATGTCTCATCAGAATTCCCTCTGTGTCTGCGTTTATTGCTGATTTCCTAGAGGTTGATGAGGTATTGGGAATGGGACAGGGGCTTGCAAACACTGTGTTGGGATGTTTACTTTAGTTCAGTCACTCTGCATTTCTCTTTCTTTCATTAATTGTGCAAAGGTATTAGAACATTATGGCACTATTAAAAATACTGGACATAAGTGGAAATATAACTTGTATGGTAGAATTTTGCAAGACCAACGACTTGTTCATTGCAAACACCTTTTTCAACAACACAAACGGAGGCTGTACACATGGACTTCACCAGATGGAACACACAGGAATCAGATTGACTACATCTGTGGCAAGAGGCGGTGGAAAAGCTCAATATCTTCAGCCA
>NW_006921781.1:1194131-1225714 GCF_000298275.1 Orycteropus afer afer
GAGATGGATTGATACGGTGGCTGCGATGATGGGCTCGAGTATAGCAGGGATTGTGGGGCTGGTGCGGGATCGGGCAGTGTTTCGTTCTGCTGTGCATGGTGTCGCTATGAGTCGGAAACGACTCGACAGCACTTAACAACAACAACAACATACTTTTAAAGGTATCAGATTTAACACACTCAGGAAATGCATTAACTATTTTTTAATGAGAAGTCAGTTTGCAGTAATTTTACAAGTATAATGATTTTCATTGCAAAAACCATTTGAATAACTTTGCCACCACAAGTGATGCTTACAGTTAGCAGAGGTATTTCTTACCAAGAAAACAGTCCACATGGTGGCCTTGATGATAGCTTTTTACATAAGAATGGCAGAGCTGTTAACTGGACGGGCTGCCTAGGGCTTTACACATAAAAAACACATCTTTAAAAGTGGGTTTTTGTTTGGGATAAAAGTACAGATGCACTTATAGGTGTTGCAGGGGTGGATTACCCAATAAGCAAGGTAAGCACAAGTAAGCCCGTGCTTACCTTGTCTTTTAGTTATCTAGTGCTGCTATAACAGAAATACCACAACTGGATGGCTTTAACAAACAGAAATTTTTTCTCTCACTGTTTAGGAGGCTAGAAGTCCAAATTCAGGGAGCTGCCTCTAGGGGAAAGCTTTTCCTTTCTGTCAGCTGAGGAAGAATGTCTTTATCTCCTTTCAACATCTGTGGGCCTGGTGTTCATTGGAGATTGATATGTGTCTTAGCATCAGTCTTCTCCTGGGTCTAGGAGTTTCTCAGCACAGGAACCACAGGTCCAAAGTACATGCTGCACTCCTGACTCTTCTTTCTTGGTGGTAGTCAGGTTCCTCCTTTGCTAACTTCTCTCTCCTTTTATCCCTTTTATGTTAAATGGTGATGCAGGCCACATCCCAAGGAAATTCCCTTTCCATTGGATCAGACTACGAGCTGAAGAAGGGTGTTGCACTCTACCCTAATTCCGTTACAACTGATTGGCTGATTACATCATAGGAGATTGTGATGGTTGGAGCTGTGTGTCAACTTGGCTGGACCCCAGTTCTGGGTGGTTGTTCCCATGATGGGATCAGATGACTGAGTTCTGAGTGGCCAGTCTGCCCAAGGGGAGTTTCCCTAGGGGCCTGCTTGCAATGATATTCCAAGGACAATCTGGAAGAACGGCATTCCGAACTACAGACTTCCTTGAGTGAGCGGCTCACCGCTCCCCTGGAGATCTCTGATTCATCTTTTATTGTAAACAACAACCAATACACTGCATGCCAGCTTGAATCTCTCAGCTCTGCTGTGCTTGCGGGAAACAAAGGCGGCTGCAAGCCCCACCTCCTACAGAGACGGACTTTGCAGCTTGGACTTGTCGGCTTCTATACGCTTGTGAGCTATTTGCCTAAGATAAATCTCTCTCTCTCTCTCTCTCTCTCTCTCTCTCTATATATATATATATATACCTTGCTGGGTTTTTTTTGTGTTTCTCTAGAGAACCCAATCTAACACAGAGATGATCATTATAAAACTGCCAAATTACATCATCACATACCTGTCAAATCACTGAGAATCATGGCCCAGCCAAGTTGATGCATATTTTGGGGGGACACAATTCAGTTCAAGACAGCTAGTCTATTGGGTACTCTATCTCAGTCAAATTAGTTGATTTAATTTACCGGGATTTAATTGCATTGGGAGCTTTGGTAGCATAGTGCCTAAGGCACTTGACTGCTAACCAGAAAGTTGGCTGTTCAAACCCATAGCCACTCCTCGGAAGGAAGATGGGGCAATCTACTTCCGCAGTGATACTGCCTCGGAAACCCAAGGAGGGGTCACTATGAGTTGGGTCCGACTCGACGGTACGTAACAACAACTGTATATGATTTTTCTGTAATTATCATGTATACCTTGGTATTCTGAAGAAAGAAAATCCAACCTACAAATTTTCAAAAATAATAAATATTTTATAAATGCAAAATTTAGTAATTAATGAATTTGACATAACATCACATTTTATATAAATCTGATTTAACATTTATCAATTTTTGTTTTCTAGTTACATTTTCATATTTTTGATCCAGGGAATTTTTTTTTTTTACATTTCAAATATTTGCCTGAAAACCCATTGCTGTTGAGTGCATTCAACTTCTGGTTACCCTATAGGACAGAGTAGAACTGCCTCATAGGGTTTCCAAGGCTGGAATCTTTACAGAAACAGACTGAGGAACTGCTGACCTTTTAGTTAGCAGCTGAGTGCTTAATTACTGCACCATCAGGGCTCCTGAAATATTTCCCCAGGTCCTTCAGAAACTAATAGCCCCTAAATATTATGATCATAGTTGCCAAAAAATAAAATGACCCTGAACTCAGGATATATGGGTGAGAATTGTGGAAGGTGAAGCTGGAGAGATTAAGTTGGGGCCAGAATGTGACTCTAATATATTAGTATCTAATCTGCCAATCTAATCTATTAGTATCTTGGTACTGTACACCAAAGAAGTCTCCAGGAAGGAGAGGAACATGACAAGTATTGTTTCCTGGGAAGGCAATTGTTGCCATCAGTATGGAAGCTAGAGTAGCATGTAGAGAAACTAGCAGCAGAGAGCCCACTATGAAGGTTGTTGCCATCTCTAAGTATTTTTTTTTATTATTATCATTATTAAACGTTTTATTTTATAATTCTTGTGGATTCATTGGCAGTTGTAAGAAACAATACAGAGACATCTTGTCTACCCTCCCCCAGTTTCCCCTCATGGTACCATCATGTAAAACTATAGTGCAAGATCACAACAAGGGTATGGATATTGATACAGTCTAGATATAGAACACTTCCATCATTATAGAATCCGTTGTGTTGATCTCTTACAACACACAGATGTTCCTCTCACCCTCACTCTCTTCTTAATAATTAGCAGGCACTGATTTTTTTTCTCCAGTTCTATAATTTTGTCATTTCAAACATGTTACATAAATGGAATCATATAGTATGCAACCTTTTGGGATTGACTTTCCTGCCCCCAACATAATTCTCAGGAGATTCATCCAGGTTGTTGCATGTATTGATGTGGATTGTTTCCAGTTTGGGGCTATTAACAATAAAGCTGCTATAAACATTCATGTATAGATTTTTGTGGGAACAGAAGTCTGTATTTCTCTAGGATGAATATCCAGGAGTGCAATTGCTGGGTTGTGTGGTAGTTGGCAGGAGCTTTGGTGGTGCAGTGGTTAAGCTCTCAGCTGCTAACTGAAAGGTGAATCCTTTCACCTGGTAAATCCACAGGAGAGAGACTGAAATCCTCATACACTGTTGGTGGGACTATAAAATGGTGCAACCACTATGGAAAATGGTATAGCGCTTCCTTAAAAATTTGGAAATTGAAATACCATATGATCCAGCAATCCCACTACTAGGGATATGTCCTAGGGAAATAAGAGACATGACAAGAACAGATACATGCATTTTCATGTTCATCACAAAAAGCAGAAGAATGGAAACAAGCTAAGTGCCCATCAACTGATGAATGGATAAAAATACTATGGTATATACACACAGTGGAATACTATTCAATGTTAAAGAATAATGATTAATTTGTGAAACATCTCATAAGATGGATGAACATAGAGGACGTGATGCTGACTGAAATTAGTCAAGCACAAATGAGCAAATATTGTATGAGACCACCACTGTAAAAAGTCAAGAAAATGTTTACATAAAAGAAGCATTCTTTGAAGTTTACCAGGTTGGGAGGGAAAAGAAAGGGAACTCACTTACTAGAGCATAGACATGTATTAACTTGAGTGAAGGGAGATCAACACAAAATGTCAAGATGAAGGAAAACACTTGGAGGAGTGCAAGATTTGAAGACAACAAATGTGAATACTATTTTACCTTATTGCAGTCCTGCAATAACAGTAAAAACAATAATATATGAGTGGATGCACTGAGACATACTAGCTGATCAGGTGTCAGAAGGTGAATGGGACTACACCCAGGAATATATAGGTTTGACAGAGGATTTTCTACATATATATTTATATGTGCTGCTAATATATCCATGAACATAGTAGAGCATACAAGGGGCAAAGTTATGAAAAGTTATTAGCCATAACCACCTCGAGAGAATGAGTCACTGGGCCTGGGGTCAGGACCATAGTCTCAGGGAACATCAAGGCCAATTGGAATAACATGGTCCCAAAGACAATGTTATACATCCTCCTTTGGTGCATAGTGACTGGAGTCCTTTAGCTTGTGAGTGGCCATCTAAGGAGAAACTATTAGTCTTTACCCATCCAGAGCAAAGAAGAATCAAGAAAATGAAAGATACAAGGAAACAATATGCAAAAAGACTAATGGACTATGCTAACCCCAGCCTCCATGACCCTGAGACCAGAGCTAGATGGTGCCCAGCTAACACTACTGACACTCTGAAAGGGATTGCGCTAGGGGTTCTGGATAGAGTGGAAGAAAAATGTGAAGCACAATTCAAAATCACAAGAAAGAACAGGCTTACAGGTCTGATAGAGAGTGATGGACCCTTCCAGATTTTGAGCCTTACATAACCTTCAACCCTCAGCTCACCCCCCCATGGCTAAACTTTTAGCCAAACAATGTTGTTGTTATGTACCATCGAGTTGTCCCTGACTCATAGCGACCCCTCCTGGGTTTTCCAAGGAGTGGCTGGTGGGTTTGAACCACCACCCTCTGGTTAGCAGTCAAGTGCCTTAGGCACTACGCTACCAGAGCTCCCAGCATATAAAATGAACTATAACGCCATGAAGGTATGCACTCCTTAGAAAAATCAACCATATGAGATCAAAGGGCAGCATTTTCCCAAGGATAAAGCTCAGAAGGTAGGAAGGAATAGGAAAGAAGGATGAATGGTAAACATAGGAAGGAAGTAGGCAGAGTGCTATTAACATTGTGAGGGCTGCAATCAATGTTACAAAACAAAATATGTAGGTATTGTTGAATGGAAAATCAATTAGCTTTGTAAACTTTCACCCAACACACAATAAAGAGTTAAAAAAAGATTTTTTTCAAATGCCTACTTTACACGATAAGCCTTGTACATATATTCTGGTAGCTCCAGGCATTCCTTGGCTTGTGGTTGCATTATAAACTGTGCCTCCTCCTGGCCGTCTTTCCTCTGTGTCTTTCTCTCTGTCTCTCTTCTCCTCTTTTATAATGACACTACTCATGTTGGATTAGGGACCACCCTATTCCAATATAACTTCATGCTAATGTAACTAAAAATATCTATAATTGTTAGTTCTTCAGAAGGGTCACTATGAGTCAGATCCTGAGTTTGTTTGTTTTTTTTTTGGTTTATTATTAATGTATTATTATTATTAATATCTTCTATTATTAGTTCTATTATTATTAAGACTCTATTTCCAAACAAGTTCACATTCACATTTTCAGATTCAAAATATCTTTTTGAGGAACACAACTCAATATGTGACACTACCCAAAATTTAGTGGGATATAGTAAAAAAAAAAAAAAAAATTATTAGGATTCTGTGAGTCAGAGCTCAGTGGGGAAGTTTCTTTCCTCCACGGTGTCTGGGATCTCAGCTGGGATGAATCCATTTGCTGGAGGAGATTTGAATGGTGGAGGATAAAGGATTCATTTCTGAGGTGGCTTCTTCACTCATAGGTCTATGCCTTGGTTGGGAAGACTTAAGGACATGTACAACTGGTCCTGTCATTTGGAGGACCTACATGTGGTCTCTCTAATCCCAGGATAGCCACCTTCCAAGAATGAGTGTATCCACAAACAAGGTGTGAACTGCATGATATTTAATGACTTAACATTGGAAGTCACATAGTATGGTTTACTCTATTGCTCTGTAGACTTACTGTATGCCAAGACGCTGCCTCTCAATAAGAAGTGTGTCAAAGACCTTGTGACCACATCTTAAAACCACCACGATCACTTTCACCCAAAGCAACCACCCTTGTATGTAGCCTTTACCTCTTTGAATCACACTGAAGCCTTTTAATAGCTCTACTCATGAAGACATCAAACATCACCCCATCCAACAGGGTGAGTTACTGAGAAACTGGAAGATCTCACTAGGGTGAGCTCACCTCATGTCCACCTCTGGGGTAGCTCTGAGGACTGCATCTACAATGAATCACAGAGCCTGGCCCTGACAACAGGTTCTCCTCCATCAATTCTCACTTTTGCCAAATGCTAATGAGGATATCACTAATGAAAGGCAATAGCTTCCCACCTATTCATGTCTTCCTTAGACCCACCTCCTTACCACAGGGACCAGCCACTCCTAGATCAGGCATGATGGGAGACAACCTTCCACATCTGGATGACACAAGAAGTACCCCTAAGAAGGCCATGGTTTCCAGGACACTCTATCAATGGGGACCCTTGGCGTCCAATAGAGAGACTTATTGTACTTGTATTTAGGTTACATAAGGTACCCCTCCTTGGAACTTTATGTCACAAACTCCATAGTTTTTAAAGCTGACAAGTCCCAGAGGCAGCCATTCACATTCAGTATAGCTGGCAGGTGTGGGCACAGATAATAACTGATGGAAAGTTGAGTAGGCAGGAAGCCATTTAATCAATTTGAACAGGCACAGCAGTCCACTCATATAGAGCTCAATCAGAGGCACTCAGTGATGAGAAATGCCTCTGCTCATTCTTTTAAAATTTGATGATCTTCCCTTCATTCAATATGGATTTGTGTTTTTTGGCTTAAGAACTTAGTTCTAATACTCAGTTTCAAACAAATGGGGGTCTTTCCTTCTTCTTTCTGCCTTTAACAGCATTTGCTTGATTCTCTAGGGAAACATCAATGAACAAAACAGACTAAAACCTCTTTCTAGCTTTCATTCTAGTTGAGAAAAAAACAGATTCTGTGCAATGAGCATAATAAACAGGTAAATTACATGATACATAGAAATATGCTATATGCTGTAAGAAAAATAGAGTTGGATATGATTAAAAGCAAATTCCTTGGTGATGCAAATAGCTAATACACTCAGTTGCTACCCAAGAGGTTGGAGGTTCAAATCTACAGAGACAACTTGAAGCAAGACCTAGTGATCTAGTTCTGAAAATCAGCAACTGCAGACCCTGTGGGGCACAGTGTGATTCTGACACACATGGAGTCTCCATGAATTTCTTTTGACTCAATGGCAACTAGTTTAAGAGGATCAAAAGTGCTGGTGGGATGGTGCTGTTTCAAACTGAGTGGTGAAGGAGGGCATCACTGAGAAGAAAGTGTTTGAGCAAAGATGTGAAAGAACAAGGGAATTATCCATGTGACTAAGAAAAAAGCATTCTGGGCAGAGAGATCAGTCACTTAGGTGGAAGAGTGGTATATGGGTTGGGGAATCCCTGGTATTATTGTGGAACAGCAAGGAGGCTAATGTCACTGGAGGTAAATTGAGGAAGAAAAGTAATTGATGAAGTCACAGAGGCATGCTGTTGTTGTTATGTGCCGTCGAGTCGGACCCAACTCATAGCGAACACTCCTTGGGTTTCAGAGGTGGTATCGCTATGGAAGTAGATTGCCCAACCTTTCTTCTGAGGAGTGGGTGGTGGGTTTGAACCACTAGCCTTCTGGTTAGCAGTCAAGTGCCTTAGGCACTGTGCTACTAGAGCTCCTCACATAGGAGGGTCCAATTATGAATTTTGATTTTGACTCTTGGAGAAATATTGGAAGAAGGGATTGTAGAGTTTTTAGTAGAGGAGTGTCCTAATTTAAGTTTTCAAAGGATTGTTGTGGCTGCTAAATTGAAGATGAAATCAAGGAGATCACGTATGAGGCTATTGCAGTAATGCAGAAGAGAGATGACTGTGGACAAGAGTAGGGTGGTATCAGTGCAGATGCTGAAATGTATTCAGACTCTAGAAATGTTTTGAAGATAGAGTGAACAGACTCTACTGCAGATTGTATGTGGGGTGCATGAGAAAGAGTTTCAAAGATGACTCCAAAGTTTTGGACCTTAGCATCTGGAAGCATGGAGTTTCAATTAACCAAGATGGGGAAGATCATGGGTAGAGCAGAACTGAGGACATAAGATGAGGAATTGAGTTTGGGCATATTGAGTTAGAGATATCCACTAGATATCCAAGTGTAGGTGTCAAGTAGGTATTCAGATAGTGTTGGCATTAACTCTTGTGGAAACCAGCTAAGAAGCAGTCATTTCTGGAATAATGACTGGACATTCACAGTTGACAGCCAGGAGGAGTGGCTTTCCCTACAGATGTGAAGGATTCATAAAAATAAGATACAGTTTAAGGTCAACCTGTCAATCAACACACATTTTCTGAGCACCTATCATGGGGCAGAACTATTCTAAGCATATGAAGGGTAGAACAGAGGACTCAGACATGACGTCACCTTCAAGATATGTTTAAACCCTCAGATTCACTGGCACTTGAATTGTATCCAAATCAATGAGCTCCTAGATATCCATACAGCACTCACTATGTGTTGAATACTGGAGGAAACACAAAGATGTGCCAAAACACAGCCTGTGTCTTGCCAAGAAATCCATGAAAAAGCCACAAGAAAGTCAATGGACTAATGTAATGTGAAAGTACCAAAGGCCCCAGGAAATGATAAGAGGGATTTGAGCACCAAATGAGGAGAGGGGACTACTTGCTTGAATTTTAGGAAGCTCCCTACCCACCAACTTGCTGGAAAGGTGGGAAGAAGTCCCCTCAGTTTTCTTTTCTTTTTGTTTTTAATTGTTGTAAAAATATACAGTAAAACTCGTGAGAGCTGGAACTTGATGGGACTGTGTTGTTTTCCAGGTCTTGCAAGTTTTCTGCCTTTAACAGTCTTATCATTTTTCTATCACTATTTTCAGTGGTAAATATTTTAGTTTTACTTCTCTGACAGGTTTCCATCTTACACAGGTTCTGGATTTTCCACAAACATTTGCCAATTCAATATTTTTTATGTGTACAATTTCATGTCATCAATTACATTAATCATGTTGAATCACCTCCAGTTTTCACAAGCTCTTCAAGATGTGATGCTGCTCTTTGCTATTAATGGAGTTTAGGAGTCATTTCACACATGGACAGGAGTTTTCAAACACCAATGTATTGGAAACTTGTAAAACTGCAGAGTCCTGAACCACATTCTGAGTCATTAAGTGACTTTTAGTCAGGTGATCCTAGAAATTCTAACTCTTATTCCTATAGACGTAATCCTGATTGGAAAGCAGGTTTTCTTTGTTAATTAGATATTATAACTGCAAAAAATATGTGTTGTAACTCCTAACCTGTGTGCCCTCAATGAGATTAATTGACACAGTGGCTACAATAATTGGCTCAAATATAGCAACAATTGTGAGGATGCACAGGACTGGGCGGTGTTTCATTCTGTTTTCATTCCCTGTGAGTTGGAACTGAGTGACAGCATCTAACATCAACATGCTTGTGTTTACAGTCTTTAGTTTTGAATGCTACAGACTGGGAGAATATGTTTGGGTTGATGCAAGGCACACAACTTACTATGGAATAGTCACAAATGATGATACAAGATCCAGTTACACAGCAGGTTAACAAAAGAGGATGGCCAGCCTAGTGAACTGAATAAATTTGGCAGTGAGGTTTGTTTACTCAAAGAAGGGAAACTACCACTCTCTCCCTTTAAATATCCCATGGAACACTCCAGAGGAAGCAGCTAATGTGTTACATATGCAAGCCATGCTGGAATGGTTTTATGGTGATCAAGATACTCACCCAGTGAGCATGCCCCTTACACAGGTCATGGCAGAAATAATAATCAAGGGAGCCCCTTCTGAATGGGCACCCCATGTAACCTTGCTACTGTGAAACAAAGCAACAATCAGACAAGCCATGTCAGATCTGTTGGTACAGCTTTCCTGCATGGATCTTACAGATGCAAGAAGCATAAGGGTGATTTATAGAAGAATGGGAAGAGGCCCTGGGGAAAGAACAACAATGGGAAAACCTCAACAAGTCAGAGGTTTTCAGATGATTAATAAGAAATGGGATTAATATAATGGACACTGATGGAGTTGAGACAAAGGTGCTAATGCAGCACTACAGGAGGTTGGGTGGACCAACAGATACACCTGCTAGTCTCCCAATGTTAAAAAGACCTAAACAAGTTTATTCTATTCACTCCAATCAGAAGGAATTTAATGATGAGAAGTCCCACCCAGGACCACTGAAGCAGAGGCTCAGCTAGTTGACAAAGATAAGGGCTAAAGAGAGGACCAGGGTCTTCTGGTTTAGCCCTCAGCAAGGACCCAAAGCCATATGCACGTGTGTGAGTAAAATGGCCTGGGAGTGGGGAAGAGACTTTATTGGGGCTCCTGCAGACAGGAGCCCAATGTATTGTCATTCCAAAACCTGTCAATGAAATCTTAAAAGGGCCTAAGTTTAGACTAGGGGGACATAGGGATGCAACAGTTGATGGGACTAAGGTGAAAGTTTGAATGAGAATTGGATGACTTAACAGATGTTGTATGAAGAAGTTGCATCTCCTTTATCTGAACATTTTATTGGCATGGATATTATGTCTAATTGAGGAATGTGCCTTCTACCTGAACAGAAGGCATGTACGTCTGCTTTTAGCCCAGTATTTGTTGGACATGCTAAACGGGAATTATTAGAATTGCCAATCCATTCAAGTTGTTAATCTGAAACAGTGTAAGATACATGGTAGACAAAAGGTGATTAGTGCAGGAGAAAGGTGTGGCACCCTGCTCCCGTAAAGATTATAGCCTTGGAAACCCTATGGGGCAGTTCTATTCTGTCCTGTAGGGTTGATGTGAGTCAGAATCGACTTGACAGCAATGGGTTTGGGTTTTTGAGCTATATGAACTCTTACTCATTAAAAAGTTTCAAATTCAAATATTAAATGACAGTGAGTGGTCACACAGTCTTAAAGTTATAGAGAGACTCATTGAGTAGACACAAACTTGTGTGAGTGAATTTCTTCTGTATACTTGCTGTAAGATTTGTATCTTCAAATCTTTCTATTCAAATGAAACTGGTTTTTTTTTCTGAGAAATTATTGCTTCATAAAATTGATAAGTACATTGCTAAAACATTGAACTATTTAAAACATCGAACTATATAAAATCTCATTTTCTTAGCTAAAGACCTTTAGGTATCTTCTAATTTTCATGAAATTTGTACAAGCTGCCATTCCAACAACAGAATATGACTGTACAATATACTTCACAATGTAATGAAGAGCATAGAATGTATCCTAATTATTGATTCTGATTTTTAAAGAATTAACCCATACATGTGACCATTGATCACATTCACCAATAGATGCAATTTCTCTAATAAAGGGGCTTATATGTTTATGCATTAAATTAAAAAAAAGTGTTCCACTACCAGCATTATTTGTTTAATAAAAAATGAGTGTAAAGAGAAAGAAAAAAAAAAGGCGATCAGCACTTTGATTAAAAACACACTAAAAGCTGGAATATTATTGCCAGCAAATACAGCCCATGAAAAAGGCACATGGAGGGAGATAGCAGACTATTGAGGCCTAAATAAAGTAGTGCCAAAGGTGGCTTCAGCTGTTCTAGACATGATATCAATGGTGCAGAAAATATAGTAGGCTAAAGGAGACTGGTACTCAGTGATTGATCTTGCAAATGCTTTTTTCTCTATCCCAATCTAGGGAAAAAGTCAGCCACAATTTGCTTTCATGTGGGAAGGATCTTAATGTACTTTCAATGTTTTGCCATGGGTTATTTGAAATCACTAGCTTACTGTCATGGGTTGGTTAGAAGAGACTTGGACTTGGTGCAGAGTTCAAGTAAAATGATACATTGTATTGATGATATTATGTTAATATCAAACAGGGAAGAATAAGCTAGGGCAGTTTTGAAAACAGTGGTAGCCCACATAACGAACAGAGGCTGGCTAATAAATCCAGCAAAAATCCAGGGCCCTGCCCAAATGGTGAAATTCTTGGGAATAATTTGGGCAGGAGCCACCCATGACATTCCATAGGCAACCAAGAGAAAGTTGCTGTTGCTATCTACCCCCCAGACTAAGCAGGAAGCCCAATGTTTGATTGGTCTATTTGGATTTTCTCCAAAATCCATATTCCACATCTGGGAATATTGCTGGCCCCCATCCATGAAATCACTCAGAAGAAAATTGCGTTCAAATGAGGGCCTGAGCAACAACAGCAGGCTATATCTGAATTAGACAGTAGTGTCACTCTCCTTGCCTTTAGGCCACCATGATCCACATTCAGACATCATTCTGGAAGTGTCTACCACACATGTGTGTGCAGACTGGAGCTTTTGTAGGGCAAAAACCCATACAAAACTGTTGTACAGTGACCATTAGGATTCTGGACTACAGCGTTTCCGGATGTTGCAGCATGATGCACACTTTTGGAAAGGCAATTACTTGCCTGCTACTGGACATAAAATCATCAGGAAACCTGAAATACCCATAATTTTGGGGTGATGTCAGACAAACACTCTAATAAGAAGGTGGTACTCAAAATAGTTCCATAATAAAATTAGAACAGTTTATACAAGAACAAGCTATTAAAGGAATGCAGTGAGACACCCAATGTATCCATGAGAAGGTAGCTTCTTTTCCTATAGGTCTTATCCTGGAGCCACCTAAGAAGCTGCCAGAGCCCACTGCCACATGGACAGTGGCCTATGAACAACTTTTTGCTGACCACCAGACATCTGTTGGTTCACAGATGGCAGTTCCAGGGTATATGGACAACATTTGATGTGGAAAGCTGATGCATAAAGACCAGCAGATGAAAAGACTCTGATTGAAGAAGGTAAGAACAGATCAGCTCAATGCGCTGGGCTACATGCTGTCTTCCTAGTCATCATGGAAGGAATGGGCAATGGTGACAACCTTATGTTTGGATTTTACTGATACATGGGCAGTGGCCAATTGCCTGGCAATATGGTCAGGCAAATGGGCAATGGAATATTGGACTATTAAGGGGTCACTTGTGTGGAGCATGCACCTATGGAAAGCACTCTGGGAATCTGGAGGATGCATTAGAGTAGGTTATGTCAATGCCTATCAGAGGAATCCCTGTCCTGAACTGGAAGGCAATTGAAATCTGCAAGTGGACATGTTAGTGCACTTCCTTAAGGTTACCAATTGGGTCCATGAAATAAGTAGACATGGGGGTGCTGCAGCAATGTGTAGATGGGCTGAATCTAGACACATCCCTCTTGCACCCTCTGAGGCACAAAATGCCAATAAGGACTGCTCTGTCAGCAAGAAGGATAGAGGTTGCAGAGGGCTATGGGACAGATTCCCCAAGGGAATGGCCCTGCACTTAGCTGGGGTAGGGATATCATGCACAAGGAGCAGAAGAATGGAGTCTTCTGAGGCTGAGATGGTAGGGTCACCACTCAGATGGACTAGGAGAATGGGGCTGAGGAGATGGGGCTGTCCAAGCCAAGGAAGCAGAGTTGTCATCCCATTGGGCCTGAAAGGTGAAGTTGAAGCCCAGGGCCAAGGGGCCTCCACCCAAAATTCAGAGAACATGGCCAACACACAGAACCAGGTTGGCAGGGTCATTGCCTAGATGATCTCAGAGGAGAGAAGATTATTTTCAAGGCTTAGTTAAACAAAAAACAAACAAACAAACAAAAAAAAAAACCACTGCCATTAAGTCAGATCTGACTCATAGTGACATCTCCTTGGGTTTCCGAGATGGTATCTCTACAGAAGTATATTGCCCAATCTTCCTTCTGAGGAGTGGCTTGGTAGCTAATGTAAATTTTTCTGCTGGGTTTTAGACTTATTTGGTGCCTGTTATCCCTTCTTTCTCTCCAAATCCTCCCATTTGTAATGGAAATGTCTACCTTGTGCTTGTTCCACTATTGTATTTTTTAAATTGTGATTTGGGTGAAAGTTTACAGAGCAAATTGGTTTCCCATTCAACAATCCATACACATTCTGTTTTGTGACATTTACTGCAATCCCCACATTATAACAGCATTCTTCCCACTTCTGCCCTTCGCCCACATCTTCCCTTCATCCTTCTTTCCCATTGCCTCCTGTCTTCCTTGTTCTATCTCTGGGCAAATGCTGTCTTCTTGATCTCATACTTGATTGTTCTAATGAATGCATGAAAACCAAAAACTAAACTCACTGCAATCGAGTCGGGTCTGACTCATAGTGACCCCTCCTTGGGTTACCAAGGTGGTATCATTACAGAAGTAGTTTGCCCAACCTTCCTTCCAAGGAGTGGCTGGTGAGTTTGAATTGCCAGCCTTCTGGTTAGCAGTCAAAAATGGCTTAGGCACTACGCCACCAAAGCACCCAATGAGTGCATACTCTCCTGATATTACTGTTCGCCTTATAGACCTATCTATGTTTGGCTGAAAGTTAAACCACAGGGGTTAAGTTCAGTTCCTAGCTTGAAGGGTGTCTTAGTGCCATAGTCTCAGGAGTTCTACCAGTCTTCATCAGACCAGTAAGCCTAGTCTTTTTATAATTTTGAATTTTGTTCCACATTTCCCCCTACTATATCCAGGACCTCATATTTTTAGTGGTCTCGTACAATAATTGTCCTTCTGTGATTGACTAATTTCACTCAGCATAATGTCCACTAGATTCAACCATGTGATTCTGCAGATTTATCATTATTCTTTAGATTGTGTTAGTTGGGTAGGTAGTTTGTTTTTAGAAATTGTCCATTTCTTCTAAGTTTTCAAATTTGTTGGAGTGCAGTTCTTCATAGTATTCTATTATCTTTTTATTTCAGTAGATCCTGTTGTGACATTGTCTATTTCATTTCTTATGCATGTTGTTTGCAACTTCTCCTTTTCCTTTGTTAAATTTGCCAGTGGTTTGTCAATTTTGTTAATCCTTTTAAAGAACCAACTTCTAGTCTTGTTGATTTTTTTCTATTGTTTTTCATTTATTTCTGATCTCATCTTTGTTATTTCCTTTCTTCTGGTGACTAGAATCTTCTTTTACTGCTCTTTTTCTAGTAGTTGGACATATTGGGTTAAGGTGTTGATTTAGATTCTTCTTTTTTGATGTGTGTGTTTGTGGCTATAAACTGTCCTCTGAGCACTGCTTTTGCTGTGTCTCAAAGATTTTTGTTACTTTGTGTTTTCCTCTTGTTTGATTTAATTTGATTTTTTTTCATTCTTTATTTCTTCTATTACCCACTGGTTTCTAAGCAAGGTGTTATTCAGTTTCCATGTATTTGACATTTTTCCTGATTTTCTTGTTGATGTCTGATTTTATAACATTATGATCTGAGAAGATGCTTTGTAGTATTTTGATGTTTTAAAATTTATTAAGACTTGATTTGTGTCCTAATATATAGTCTATTCTGGAGAAATTTCCATGTGCAGTGGAAAAGAATGTATATTGTGCTATTGTTGGGTGAAGTGTTTCATACACATCTGTGAGATCTAGTTGGTTGGTTGTGTTCTTTAGCTCTTCTGTATCTTTGTTTTTTTTCTAGTTGTTCTATCCTTCATCAAAAGCAATGTATTAAGGTCTCCTACCATTACCATTTCTCTTATTTGATTGACACTTTACTGATTATATTATGCCTTTCTTTGTCTTTCTTGTTGTTTTTATACCTTAAAGTCTATTTTATAAGACATTAATATTGCCACTCCTACTCTATTTTGATTGCCATTTGCTTTATATATGTTTTCCCATCCTTTGATTTTTATCTTATTTTGTTTTTTGTGTCTAAGGTAGTCTCTTATAGACAGCATATTGATGGGTCATGTTTTCTTACTCCTTCTGCTACTCTATGTCTCTTGATTGGTGCATTTAATCCATTTACATCCAGTTGTTTTTTTTTGTGTGTGTGTGTGTTGATGCTTTCTTTGTTCCATATATTTTCCTGTGCTGAGTTTATATTGTTTATGAATTTTCTTATCATTTCCTCCAGTGCTATTGCTTTAGTGCTTACTGAGATTGATGAATTTCTTCTTTTTTATTTTTGTGGGAGGTGTATTAATTTTCCTTGAGGTTAAACTATAATTTTTATTATCTTTCCACATTTAATATGGTCTGTTCTGTCTTGATATCCTCTTGACTTCTTCTCCATTTGGAAGTTCTGTAACTATATCATTTATTCCCTCTTTTTACTTTGTAGTTATCATTGTTTACAAATTGGCATCTCTGGTTCCCTACATTCTGTCTTGTCGGTATTTTTTGGTCTTGATACTTCTGTATCTGGGTTGATTTCTGGGTGATGTTGCTGTATGTCTTAATCTCCACTTGTCTGCCATTGGTGGTTCTCTGCCTGGAGGACTCCCTTTGACATTTCTTGCAAGATTTGTCTGTTTTTTGCAAATTCTCTTAACTTCTATTTATTTAGAAAAGTTCTAATTTCAGCATCATATTTGAGAAACAATTTGCTGGATATATAATTCTTGGTTGGTATTTTTTTTTTTTTCTTTGAGTTTTTATGCATGTCATCCTATTTCCTTCTTGCCTGCATAGTTTCTGCTGAGAAAATAGATCTTAGTCTTATTTGTTCTTCCTTGTAGGTGACTTTTCATTTTCCCCAGGCTGCTTTCAGTAGTCTTTCTTTGTCTTTGGTTTTGGAAAGTTTGATTATGATATCTCTTGGTGACTTTCTTTTGGGATCTATCCTATTTGGTGTTCATTGCACTTCCTGAATGCGTATCTTCTTGTCTTTCATGATATTAGGGACGTTTTCTTCCAGAAAATCTTCAACAATTTTCTCTCTTTTTTATTTTATTTATTTATTTTTTATCTCTTCTTGTTCAAGAATTCCAATCATATGTAAGTTATTCCTCTTGATGGTATCCCAAATGAATCTTAAGCTTTCTTCATTTTTTAAAATTCTTTTTTCTTTGTTGTTCCTCCAGCAGATTGATGTTGAGAGATTTGTCTTCAATCTCACTAGTTCTAGGTTCCATTGATTCAGTTCTACTTTTTGTCCTTACAATGCATTACCCATGTCTGAAATTTTAGTATTAATCTTCTGGATTTCTATTTGCTGTTTTTGTATGGTTTCTAATTTTCCATTTATTTTGTCAATTTATTTTTGTATTAAAAAAAAAAAAATGGAGTTTTTCTGTGTTTTCTTTGCTTTTGTCTGTGTTTTCCTCAAACTTTCCCTTAATCTGTTGAAGGCACCTAAATATAATTCTTTTGAATTCCTTATCAAGTAATTCTTCTAGCATTTCTTTCTCCAAAAGTATTTCATGATCTATACTTTGGTCACTTATTTCAGGAATCTTTCCTGTTTTCTTGTGTGATTTAAGTTGTCTGTTGTCTCCAAGACATTGTAGTGTTACTGTATTAATTTGTTGGTTGTATGTTGGTTTGCATCACCCAGATATTTGGTTTTGTTCTGTTTCAATATTTCCAGGCAACCAGGCAGTCATATTACTCTGATCACTAGTTTGACAGCACTAGGGCACTCAGTGCTTGTCTCTGGGTAGATTTAGTAGCAGACAGGAGTGAGTTCATGTGTCTCGGATCACTGATTGTGCAGAGCAGCCGAGAGTAGGCTGGGTGGGTGTTGGTTGCTCTCTGGCACCAATCCAGTACTGCTGAAGAGGGTGGTGGCACTCACCAAAAGGATGGGGCAGCAGGTATGGGGAGGTATGGTTGGGTAGGGTCACTGATTTCCAACCACTTGGAATAGATAGAGAGAAAAGAGGGGTGAGGGCCAAGGAAAGGGAGAGGGAAAAGAAAGGGAAAAACAGGGAGTGGAAAAAGGGGAGGCCAAAGACGTAAAGGAAAGAACACACAACAAAACAAAATAAATAACAAAGAGAGAGAGGAAAAAAAAAAAAAATGCAGCACAGTACTGGCACAAGTGATAGTCACCAAACAAGGCTGCAGTGGAAATGTGTCCTTTGCTCGTCAGGAACACACACCACCAAATATGAAGGGTCAAGGAACTGAACATGGAGGTGGTGGAGGGCAAGATACTCACTCAGCTGAATCAAAAAAAGAAGGAAAAGAGACAAATAATGGTGGGAGGAAGTGGGACAAAAAAAGGAAAGGGAAAAAAACAAGTGGGCAAGATAGTGGGAAGCACTGAGAAGAAGGAAAGAAAGAGAAAAAGAGATTGAAAAACAAACAAACTGATGCAACTGTCAGCTGCCAAACACAGCTGCAGCAGTAACACAGAGTTCACTCCACAAGAACTCACACTGTTGTCCAAGGAGGGGTGGAGGCAATTGCTACTGTCCACAGACGGGGGATAGGAACAAAAAGAAAGAGAAAAGAAGGTAGCATGAAGAGGAAGAAAATAAAGAATAAAACAAAGGAGAGAAGAGGGAAGATCTACGAAGATGGGAAAAAGAAAAAAAGCAGAACAGAATTGTCAAAAATGCCAGCCACAAAACAAGGGAGTGCAGGAATGCAGTGCTTGCTCTGCCAAAACTTGCACTTCCAATGAGGGAGGAGCAGAGACAGGCACTGCTAACCACATGGACAGTGGGGGAGGGGCTCTTGCTCAGACCAAAGAACTTGAGGCCAAAAGAAAGCAGCTCAGCACCTGCAGAAGGGGAAGTTTGACTGGCGCTGGGTGGGTGGAGTGGGAAAGGCTGTGTCTCTGATCTCCTGGAGGTAAGGGAGGAGGGCACACCTCTCTGGTTGCCTGATCACCAAAGTGGGTTCTGATGCAGTCCTGAGCAAGTGAAGCCCATTATCTGGTTCCTGCTCTCATTGGAATATCAGCAGTTTACCACTTCTTGTTCATTATTTTTGTGTAGTATCTTCCTCTCATGTGTATTTGATCTACTTCCTTACTCTTTCATTTGAAGCTCTGGAATCCAGAATTGTTTTCTGTAGCTCTTCCTTTGTTTTTTCAAGTCTTTTTTACAGACAGTCTGGATAGTGTATCTGCTTTTGCTGCCATCTTGGACTCAGAATCCCTGCCGTTGTATTTTGCAAATAACATGCATTCTAGATTTCACGGGGTCTCAGATGAAGAGGAACATGACTAAGATCTCACTCATATTTGATTTAGATGATTCAGAAGATTAGATTTTGGAATTGACATAAAACTTTTGGGATGATATGATAAAGAGAATGTGTTTTGCATGTGCCAAGGACATGAATTTTGTGGGTCCAAAGATAAATAATCTGTCCTGAAGTACAATGCTGTCAGTGATAAGGTGATATCCATATGCCTACAAGGAAGACCTGGTAGCACAGTGGCTAAGGCACTTGACTGCTCACCAGAAGGCTGGCGGTTCAAACCCACCAGCCACTCCTCGAAAGGAAGGTTGGGCAATCCTACTTCCGTAGTGATACTACCTCGGAAACCCAAGGAGGGGCCGCTATGAGTCGGGGCCGACTCGACGGCAAACAACAACAACAACAACAACAACAACAAGGAAGACCAGTAATATATCAGAGTGCTTCACTGCTATTCATAAGGTTTTCACTGGCCAATTCTTTAAGAAGTAGATGGTGTCTTCCTTCTTCTGAGTCTGTCTCAGTCTGGAAACTACACCAAAAGTGATCTACCATGGGCACCCCTGCTGACACAACTTCGAGCCTCACAGCCACATGTAAGCCACCACAGTATGACAAACCTACAGACAAGTTCATCTCCCTCAGCTGTTCCAACTGCTCTGACTTGGCCAGTGAGAATCTTATGAATAGTAGTGAAACACTGTCCAATACATTACTGGAAATTTTTATGAGTAGCCCTGAAACATTGTGTGATACAGTGCCAGAAGATGGGCCTCTCAGGTTGGAAGTCACTCAAAATATGACTGGGAAATAGCTGCCTCAACAGAGTAGAGTCTACCTTAATGATATGGACAAAGTAGAGCTTTTGGGGCCTCCATTTCCTGATGTGGCATGACTCAATATGAGAAGAAAGAGCTGCAAACATCCATTGATAATCAGAACATGGAATGTATGAAGTATGAATCTAGGAAAATTGGAAGTTGTCAAAAATGAAATGGAATGCAGAAAGATTGATATCCTAGGCATTAGTGAGTTGAAATAGACTGGTTTTGGCCATTTTAAATCAGATAACCATATGATCTACTATGCCAGAAATTACAAATTGAAGAGGAATGGTGTGGCATTCATCATCACAAAGAATGTTTCAAGATCTACCCTGAAGTACAATGCTGTCAGTGATAGAATAATATCCATATGCCTACAAGGAAAGCCAGTTGATACTACTATTATTCAAATGTATGCACCAACCATCAAAGCCAAAGATGAGGAAATTGAAGATTTTTACCAACTTCTGCAGTCTGAAATTGACCAAACATACAATCAAGATGTGCTGATTATCACTGGTGACTGGGATGGAAAAGTTGGAAACAAAGAATCACCACCAGTAGTTGGAAAATTTGGCCTTGGAGATAGAAATAATGCTGGAGATCGCATAATAGAATTTTGCCAGACCAACGACTTATTCATTGCAAATATCTTTGCTCAACAACATAAATGGTGGCTATTCACGTGGACTTCACCAGACAGAGTACACAGGAATCAGATTGACTACATCTGTGGAAAGAGGTAATGGAGAACTTCAATATCTTCAGCCAAAACAAGGTCAGGACCTGATTGTGGAACAGACATCAACTGCTCATTTGCAGGTTCAAGTTCAAGTTGAAGACAATTAAAAGAAGCCTATGAGAGCCAAAAGATGACCTTGATTATAGCCTTCCTGGATTTAAAGACCATTTAAAGAATAGATTTGATGCATTGAACACCAATGACTGAAAATCAGAGGAATTGTGGGATGACATCAAGAACGTCATCCATGAAGAAAGCAAGAGGTCATTAAAAAGACAGGAAAGGAACAAAAGACCACAATGGATGTCAGAAGAGACTCTGAAACTTGCCCTTGAGCAAAGAGTAGCTAAAGCAAGTGGAAGAAATGACAAGATAAATAGCTGAACAGATTTCAAAGAGCAGCTCAAGCATACAAAGCCAATTACTATAATGAAATGTCCAAAGACCTGGAGTTAGAGAACCAGAAAGGTAGGCATTTCTCAAGCTGAAAGGACTGTGGAAAAATGTAAGCCTTGAATTGCAATATTAAAAGATTCTATGGGCAAAATATTGAATGACACAAGAAGCATCAAAAGAAGATGGAAAGAATACACAGAGTCACTGTACCAAAAAGAATTGGTTGATGTTCATCCATTTCAGGAGGTGGCACATGATCAAGAACCAATGGTACTGAAAGAAAAAGTTGAAGCTGCACTGAAGGAAGTGGCAAAAACAAGGCTCCAGGAAATGATGGGATATCCATTGAGATGTTTCAACAAATGGATGCTGCACTAGAAGCACTCACTCTGCTATGCCAGGAGATTTGGAAGACAACCACCTGGCCAACTGACTGGAAAAGATCCATATTTGTACCCATTCCAAAATTATCAAACAATATCATTCATATCACAGGCAAGTAAAATCTAACTGAAGATAATTAAAAAACTATTGAAGCAGTATATTGACAGAGTGTATTTGGAAATGCAAGATGCTTTCAGAAGAAGACATGGAATGAGGACTCAGTTATAGCAATGATATCTCATTGCTGATGTCAGATGGATCTTAGCTGAAGGCTGTAATGTTTATGAATGCAGATCACCAGGTCTTTTCTCCTACAGAGCCACTGGTTGGGTTCAAACTGCTATCCTTTTGGTTTTTGGCCAATAGCTTTAACCACTGCACCACCAGCATTTGTTAAGTAGGGTGGGCTCTAAATCTAATTACTTCTGAGTTATAAAAAGAGCAGAGTAGACACAGAAACATGCCCACATAAGGGAAGACAGGTGCCACATGAGGAATGGCAAGGGACCAAGGAATGCCCAGGACTACCTATAAGGAAGGATTCAACAGAACTGAGACCATGATTTGAACTTTCAGCCTTCAGAATTGTGAGATAATAAATTTCTGTTCTTGAAAGTGACCTACTTGTGGTACTTGTGTTACAACAGCACTAGGAAACTAAAGTAGACAACATTTCCAGAGAACTTTCTTCTCCAGGCCATCACCATTATGGTGGCAAAAAGCGTATTGGACTAGAATCCAGTCTGTACTGAAAGCAAACCTGGGAGACCTCCAGTAACACATCACTGCAGTCATGAGTGGAAATGAGCAGGGATTACCAGATCCCTGAGGACTACACTTGGGGAGGGAGCAGTCAACAGAATTTAAGGGACTTTTGCTTTGATGGGTGTAGTGGTTAAGTACTATGATGCTAAATGAAAGGTCAATGAAAGGTCAGCGATTCAAACCCAATCAGTAACTCCAAGGGAGAAAAGATCTGTGGATCTGCACTCATAAAGATTACAGTCTTGGAAAACCCTGTAGAGCAGTTCTATTTTGTTCTGTAGTGTCACAAAGAGTCAGAATCGAGTGGATGGCAGTGCGTTTGGTTTTCTCTTGTTTTGGTTTTTGGTATTTTTTGTCTATTTGTTCTGGTATCAATCTCTCATTTTTGCTTATTTACTGAATTACTCAGAACTCAGGAGTCTTTATTGTGACCACATACCTTTGTCATATTTTTCACTTTGATAAAATAAGAAACAAGAAATATAGCTTAAATAAATTTTATGAAAAATGCAGTAAAGTGTATTCCCCTTGCACTCATGCATGCTTCTCTTCAACAATGAAGGAATAAAGTAAACCCTTGGATTGGACTTTCTTTCCTTCCTGCTATTGATGCATTTCAATGTAATTTTTTAAAGTCAGGCTGTTTACAACTCAATAACATGGCAATATCAGCCCCGCTCCAGGCTATTTATGAAATCTCCCTCCTTTAAAGGTCTATTTGCCAGTGCTCTCTGTTTATTTATTGATCCTTTAAATACGAACTAAAAATTGAAATATTTTCATTATGATTCTTTGAAGGGGGTGATTTAAATTCATGTAAACATATGTTCCTTGGGCTCTGCATATTGGACCTAACCAAAGTCCTCCGGTTTACTGTAATAATCCTACTCTACTTCCTTATAAGGAGTGTCAGAGAAAGCTCATGACAGACTAGAGCTTTCCTTCACCACCACCAGTTGCCATTATGTCAACTCCAAATCATGACAACCCACTTGTGTCAAAGTATAACTGTGCTCCATAGGGTTTTCAATGGCTGATATTTTAGAAGAAGAAAACTAATCTATTCTTCCGAGGAGCCTCTGGGTGGACTTGAACCCCCAACCTGTCTTTTAGCAGCTGAACACATTAGCCATTTGCAGCATCCAGAGACTCCTCGTGCTTTCCTTATTTTCTGTCTGGTTAAAGCAGACCAACATCTTGAGCAACTGTTGATACTGAGCTTTTTTAATTTACAAAGGATGAAGAGACAGACCTGCCCAAGATCGCAGGCTAATTTAAATGGTGCTGTCAGAACCAGGTCTGTATGAATCCAAAATCAATCCCCTTTCCTCTTTTTCCTGTGGAGAACACATCAAGATCAACCACATTTTCAGTTCGGCCTTTTTTTTTTTCTCAATCAGTCAGGCTGAGGAGTAGTGACAGGTCTCTTACCGGCTCTGCTCCAGGTCAATCCAGACTCAAATTTGATGAAAAATCTCTGTTTGGTGAAGAGCTGCATCTGACATGCACCCAAAATAGTATAAACAGAATTGAGTGATTCTATGACATGAAGGACAAGAAAGGAGTACTGTGGAGCCCCATTTTACTAATGTATAATTGGCTGATGGTACATAAAATGTTTACAAATACATTCTTGCCTTCCATTTGTAATTGTTTTTTTTCATTCAGTCCTTTAAATCACTATGACTAAAGCTGCCTTGAGGACTCACCCCATACCAATTTAACAGCATAACTATCATAATACTGGCAGATGGATGATGATGAAGGAAAGAAGGGAGCAGAGAGAAATGCATGGAGCAGTCACTGAATCAGGGAAACAAAACAGCTCAATTGAGTGCTTTCTACTCTAATGCATTTAAGTCAGACTCAGTAAAGCTTGGCACCAATCTCTTTTCACAAAAATTTCAGCAGCTTCTGATTAGTATATTAGGCACTTGCTGAAATCTTCTTTTTCTCATAGTTGTTCAGACTGAGCCATGATGCAGTCATTTAATGCTGTTAACCAACTATTGTTTGTTCTTGTCCCCTTCTGAGCAAATGTTAGGATTGTACTGCTTGTTCCCTGTGGTCAAGTGGGGGCCACAAGCCCAATTCTGGCCAATGCATTATGTGTTACTTCCAAGAAGAACTTTTAATTGCAGGCACAAGAACTGCCAGAGGATTCTCTTGCTGGGGCGTGCAAGCAAGGAGGTGCTTGCTCTGCTATTCTGGGCCCTTGATTGCTATGAACATCGCCCCCTTGGCAACCTAGGGCAGAAGTCAAACATGCATCAAAAAGAAACTGTTGTTTTAAGCCATCATGATTTGGGATTTTTTTTTTTTTTTTGTTATTGCAACATAATCTAGCCTATCCTGATTGATTCAGTAATCAAACTTTTGAACCAGGAACAAGCAAGTAAACTTTGAGTTTGCAAGAGGACTTTGCCAGTGTCACCTCTGAGAAATTATGGATACCTGAGATGTTTGGTTAGGAGCTCTGGTGGCAGAGCGGTTAAAGCATTGGGCTTTTAATCAAAAGGTAGGTGGTTCCAACTCACCAGTCACTCTGTGGGAGAAAGATGAAGCAATCTGCTTCCATAAAGATTTACAGGCTTTAAAACCCTATGGTGCTGTTCTACTCTGTCCCATAGGGTTACTATGAGTTGGAATCGATTCGATGATAGTGGGTTTGAGATGTTTGATATTCCATGAGTATTTCTATTTCTGGGGACCTGCATGTGAAAAATGAAGATCATAAAGCCTTTTTGAGTTTAAGAGTTCCTTCATGCTGAGTATGACTTTCAGTATCTGATATTTGCCACAACTCCCTATAGAGATATTCAATGGATATCATTACAGACTGAAAAGTAAGTACAGTTCATTCTTGTTATTCATGATAGTTATGTTCTATAAAGTCACCACAAACACTAAACTAATGAATACTAGGCCACTGGTCCTAAAGAATATACACGGTTAAGTTATTGTGAACCTTGGCCCACAGCATTTTCATCAACCAATCAATATATAACCATGTTCTATGTGTGTTTCTGTTTAAAGATATCTTACTTAATATGTATTTCTTACAATTAATGAAATTTGTTTAGAATTTCTTTATAATAAAACACTAGACAAGAAGGTTTTAACAATTTTCCTAACCCTTGGTGATGTGACTATACATTTCTTTGACTTTCAGCCTCAGAGCAATATTGTCCACAGCACTTTTTTTTTAATAGGTTGTCATCTTCTGAATTCACAAATTTAGCCACTTTTCTATAGCTACAAGTGTTACATGAGCACTTTCTAGAAAGGCTTCATGTACAGATTGGCAAATTTCTTTTTCCTTTTTCTGTATGTACTGTATTGTTGAGCCATTAACATTGAACTTCCAGCCATCAGCACTCTGACTCATGCTTGAAGGAAACTTATCAAACATGCTTGTTTGCTCCATAAGGCATATCACAGACTTCTTGCACTTAGGAACACCAGACGGCATTTCTGCACTACTCTTAGGAGCCATGATAAACAGCAAAATCACCAACAAAAAGCACAAAAATGCAAAATATGGGGCACTGAATAGCCTGAAAAAGGAATATTTGTTTAAAGAGTGAAAACTTAAACAAGAAGGCAGCTGAGAACTTGCAAGTTGGGTGACTCAAAATTTTTACCACTCTGTGCATGTTTTCTAATGACTATGAAAGTCTCAGGAGTAAGGATTTTGGGAAAAAAGATAAATTTCAGTGAGTAAGTGAATTCACAAATACAGGATGGGAAAATAACAAGGATTGACTGCAACTAACTGAGACGTAGATGGTGCTGCTCTTTCAACCATGCTCCCTACCTTGACATGTGATTAAGAGCATGGACTCTGGAGTTAGACTTCGTGGGTTAGAATCCCAACTCCATCATTTACTGGCTGCATGACCTATGAGTAAATTACTTAATCTCCTTTAGTGCTTTCATGTGCAAAGAGGAATAAGAATAATACCTATCTCATAAGATTGTTGTAAGGAATGAATGAACAACCAGTGTACTATATGTTGCCATTATTGAGTCCTTTGGGTCGATTCTGACTCATAGTTACCTCATGTGACAGAGTACAATTGCCCCATATGGTTTCCTAGGCTTTAATATTTACAGCTTTCCCCTGCATATGAGATGATTGAAAATACCATGGTTTGGGTTAGACACACCTTAGTCTTCAAAGGGATATCTTCAAAGGAAGACCAAAGAAGAGTTAATGTCTTCAAATTGTGGTATTGGTGAAGAATACTGAAAATACCATGGACTGGCAGAAGAACAAACAAATCTGTCCTGGGGAAGCACAGCCAGAATGCTCCTTAAAAGTGAGAATGGCCAGACTTTTTCTCCCCTACTTTGGTCATGTTGTCAGAAGGGACCAGTCTCTGGAGAAAGATATCATTCTGGGTAAAGTAGAGGATAAGCGAAAAAGGAGAAGACCCTCAACAAGATGGATTGACACAGTGGCTGCAATGATGGGCTCAAGTAGAACAGGAATTGTGAGGATGGTGCAAGACTGGACAATGTTTTGTTTTGTTGTGCATAGGGTCACTATGAGTCAGAGCTGAATCAATGGCACCTAACAACGACAATCTTTGCAGGAAGAGTTCACTAGATCTTTCGTCTGCAGAGCTGATGTGTGGGTTTGAACTGCCAGTCTTTAAGTTAGCAGTCCAGTGCTTAGCTGGTGCACCATCAGGTCTCCTCAAGCACTATATATTGTTGTTGGGAGCCATCGAGTTGGTTCTGACTCACAGCGACCCTATGTACAACAGAACAAAACACTGCTATCTGCCATCTTCACAATCATTGTCATGCTTGAGCCAGCATTGCACCCACTGTGCCGATCCATCTTGTTGAGGGTCTTCTCCCTTTTTGCTGACTGTCTACTTTACCAAGCATGATATCTTTCTCCAGGGATTGGTCTCTTCTGACAACATGAGCCAACTATGAGAGACGAAGTCTGGCCATTCTCACTTCTGAGGAGCATTCCAGTTGTACTTCCCTCAAGACTGATTTGCTCATTCTTCTAGCAGTCCATGGTACCACATTCTTTGCCAACACCACAATTCAAATGCATCATTTCTTCAGTGGTCTTCTTTATTCATTGTCCAGCTCTTACCTGCATAATGAGGTTATTGAAACTATCATGGCTTGAGTCAGGCACACCTTAGTCTTCAAAGTGACTTCTCTGCTCTCAAACACTTTAAAGAGGTCTTTTGCAGCAGATTTTCCCAGTACAAAACATCATTTGATTTCTTGACTCCTGCTTCATGGTCATTCCATGGATCCAAGCAAAATGAAATCCTTGACAACTTCAATCTTTTCTCCATTTATCATGAAGTTGTTTATTGGTCCAGTTGTGAGGATTTTTTGTTTTCTTTATGTTGAGGTATAATCCATACTGAAGGCTGTAGCCTTTGATCTTCCTTAGTAAATATTTCAAGTCTCCTTCACTTTCAGTAAACAAGGTTATGTCTTCTGCAAATCACAGGTTGTTAATGCATTTTCCTCTGATCCTCATACTGCATTCTTCTTCATATAGTCCAGCTTCTTGGATCATTTGTTCAGCAAACAAATTGAATAAGTCTAGTGAGAGGATCCATCTCTGAATCACATTTTTCCTGATTTTAAACCACACAATATTCCCTTGTTCTGTTCAAACAACTGCCTCTCAGTCAATGTACAGGTTCTTCATGAACATGATTAAGTGTTCTGGAATTCCCATTCTTCACAATGTTATCCTTAATTTGTTATCATGCACACACTGAAAGCGTTTCATAGTCAATAAAGACAGGTAAACATCCTTCTTGTACTCTTTGCTTTCAGCCAAGATCCATCTGACACCAGCAATGATTTCCTCATTCCACACACTCTTCTGAATTTGACTTGAATTTCTTGCTGTTCCCTGTCATGTACTGCTGCAACCATTTTTTAATTATCTTCAGCAAAATTTTATTTGTGTGTGATATTAATGATATGGTTCAATAATTTCCACATTCTGTTGGGTCACCTTTCTTTAGTATGGCACAAATATGAATCTCTTCCAGTCAGTTGGCCAGGTAGCTGTCTTCCAAATTTCTTGGCATAAATGAGTGAGCACCTCTAGTGCTGTATCCATTTGTTGTAATATCTTAATGGGTATTCTGTCAATTCCTGCAGCCTCATTTTTTACCAATTCTTTCAGTGCAGTTTGGATTTCTTCCTTCATAACCAATGGTTCTTAATCATATACTACCTCCTGAAATGGATGGATGTCGACTAATTCTTTTTTTGCACAGTGACTCTTTGTATTCTTTCCATCTTCTTTTGACACTTCCTGCATTGTTCAATATTTTGCCCATAGAATACTTCAATATAGCAACTAGAGGCCTGAATTTTTTCTTCAACTCTTTCATTTTGAGAAATGCTGACTGTGATCATCTCCTTTGATTTTCCAACTCCAGATCTTTGTACAATTCACTGTAATATTTTACTTTGTCCTCTTGAGCTGCCCTTCTAAATCTTTTGTTCAGCTCTTTTACTTCATCATTTCTTCATTTACTTTAGCTAATCTCCTTTCAAGAGCAAGTTTCAGAGTCTTTTCTGACATCCATTTTGATTTTTTCTTCCTTTCCTGTCTTTCTAATGACTTTCTGCTTTCTTCATGTATAATGTCCTTGATGTCATCTCACAACTCATTCTTATTTTTGGTCACTGGTGTTCATGCATCAAATACAATATTCTGATTGTCTCTAAATTCTGGTGGGATATATTCAAAACCATATTTTGGCTCTCATGGACTTGTTTTAATTTTCTTCAGCTTCAACTTAAGCTTGCATATGAACAATTGATCATTGTTCCACAGTTGACCCCTGACCTTGTTCTGATTGATGACATTGATCTTCCCCATTGTCTCTTTCCACAGATGTAGTTGATTTTATTACTGTGCATTCCATCTGGTGAGGTCCACTTATATAGTCATTGTTTATGTTGTTGAAAAGAGGTATTTATAATTAACAAGTTGTTTGTCATGCAAAATTCTACCATATGATCTCCAAACCAAACTAAACTCACTTTCATCAAGTTGGTTCCAACTCATAGCAACACCCTCCTTAAGTTTTCAAGGCAGTATCACTATGGAAGTAGACTGCCTGATCTTCCTTCTAAAGAGTGACCAGTGGATTTGAACCTCCAACTTTCTGGTTAGCAGTCAAATGCCTTAGGCACTACACCACCAGAGCTCTCCATGTGATCTCAGGCATCTTTTCATTACCAATGCCATATTTTCCAACTATTGATTCCATGTCTTTCTTTCCAACTTTCTCAATATAATCACCAGTAATTATCAATGCATCATGATTGCCTGTTTGTTCAATATCAGACTGCAGAAATTGGAAAATTCTTCAATTTCTTTATCTTTATCTTTAGTGGTGGTGCACAAATTTGAATAGTAGTATTAACTGGTCTTCCTTGTAGGTATATGGATATTATCCTGTCACTGACAGCATCGTGCTTCAGGGTACTTCAAGAATGATCTTGAATCATTCTTTATGATGAATGTGATACTATTCCTCTTCAATTTGTCGTTCCTGGCATAGTAGACCATATGATTGTCTGATTCAAAATGGCCAAAACCAGTCCATTCCAGCTCACTAGTTCCTCGGATATTGATCATTATGTGTTTGATTTCATTTTTACAACTTCCAGTTTTCCTAGATTCATACTCCATACAGTGATTTGGAAACACTATCTAAGTATCAGCTATCAATATTATTAATGTCTTGTTACCTAGTACCACTCAAACAGAAATACCACAAATGGGATGGCTTTAACAAACAAGGGGTTTATTCTCTTACAATTTTGGAGATTGGAAGTCCGGATTCCAGGTGCCAGGCTCTAGGGGCTGAGTGAAAGCTCCTTGACCTTCTTTAGTTCTACCTCTTGCTCTCAGCCCACTGAAGCTAGAAGCATTTCTTCACTCTGGCAGCTGCTAGCTACTGAGGCTGACAAACCCAAGGTCAGCAAGTAAAAAGGTACAGTCCTGATATTACCAGACCACATGACAGACCATTAACTCAAGTCTGTTAAAAGTCTCAAGATAATCAGGGCAACATGGCTGGCTGCTGAACAACAACTAGGCTACATGCAGCGTTCAAGCGTGCTGTCAATTAAAGACCTTCATGAAAGCTGCTTCTGGAGGCAGACCACATTTCTAAAGCTGCTCAGCTGCTCCAGTAGATTCCACCATGGAACTGATTGCCAGTCTCACCATGGGAAATAACTACATCCTACACCAGCTACCCAGCTGCTCAATAAGGCCCAGCCAAGTTGACAACAACCTTAGCTACTATATTAGTGTTATCATTAGTCTTGTTTTTTTTGGTTGTTCCATTAATCAGCAAATGTCTTTTTTTTATTAGACAAATAAATCTGAATATATATTCCCATATGAAGGATTTTCCCTAACTGGAAAAACATTTTTTTTAATGAAATAAGTATTTTGTCACCTGTTACTATGAAGTAAAAACAAGGATTTCAAATAGATTTTTTTACTAGCTCTAAAATATTTGCTGACCCTCCTGCTGTGATTGTTCAGATGACAATATGTGGCAGAACCTCACTGTGTAGCACTGTGCTGTCATCATAAGCATGCATACACCAGACCATAGTGCTCAATGTATGGTTCAAGAAGCCAATAAGATGGTGATTATTCAATTAGTCCAAAAGACTAATGGGGCACATGAACCTCAGCCTCCACAGTCCTGAGACAGAAGAACTAGATGGTGCTCAGGTACCACTGCTGATCACTCTGAAATGGATCACAATAAGCGATCCCAGACAGAGTAGCAGAAAATGTGGGACAAAGCTCAAAATCATAAAGTGACCTGACTTGTTGGTCTAATGAGGGCTGATGGAACCCCCAAGGCTATGGCCCTTGGACATCCTTCAAGCTAGGAACTGAACTTAGGCACCATGACTCACAGTCAACCAAATGATAGGCAGGCCTATAAGGTAAACTGTAATATCAGTCAAGCAGATGAGATTGAGAGGACAGCACTTGCCCAGGAATAGAGCTAGGTGGGTGGGAGGATATGGAAAGGAAGGACAAAGGGAAGGGGTAAGCAGAGGGAAGAAGTGGGAAGAATGAGGTTACAATGTGGGGATTGCAGTAAATGTCATAAAACAGACTGTATGGATTGTTGAATGGAAAACACATTTGATCTGTAAACTTTCATTCGTATCACAATAACCCCCTCCCAAAAAAAGATGGTAGCTATTTTTTGCTCTTGACAGCATAATTTTAAAACACACCAAACCTAATTAAGGTGTCCAAACTTTGTAAGGCAGAGACTTAATTTTTCTGCTTGAATCTTGATTATTTCCTTCTTTCTGGTGACTGTGGGCTTTTCTTGCTGTTCTTTCTCTACTTGTTGGAGATGTTGGTTTAAAGTGTTGATTTTGGCTCTTTCTTCTTTTTTGATGTATGCACTTTTTGCTATAAATTGGCCTCTGATCACTGCTTTTGCTGTGTCCCAAAGATTTTGGTATGTTGTGTTTTCATTCTC
>NW_006921781.1:1228858-1235120 GCF_000298275.1 Orycteropus afer afer
CTACCAGAGATCCTATGCTTCTCTCATTTCTTGAACTTCCCAGGCTTTGGCCTGTCCAGCTACCTCAATTTGTTAGTATTCACCTCCTACATCCAGGATTTTTTTTATTATGAGCAAAAGAATATGGTAGTAGTGTCTTCTGTGTCATCTAAAGCAAGATTTGGCATATTTGACTTCCAATCCTTATGGCCAAGAAAGGAAAAAAGCCAAGGCTAAACAGAATGTTGGCCCAGGGACTTCCAGTAAAAAGGCTAAACAGAATGTTGGCCAGGGACTTCCAGTAAAAAGGCAGACAAATGACACAGACCCTCTTCAACAATGAAAAGAAAATCCAATTGACAGAGATACAGAAGATAATCCTGGAGCCTTGAGCTTTGAAAGGAAGTATTGAGAAGGGGATTAGGTACCAACTAGTGGAAAAAGCTAAACAAAAACAGTGAGGAGTACAGAGACGGTCAGATCTGTGGACTGTCAGCTACTCTGATTGGGCCAACAGCCTAAATATTTCCAAGTGGTGTTGGGACCTAAGAATTGGCCTAAAAATCAGCCCTGGTCACCAAGGGTGGCAGGGACTACTGCACTGGTGGCCTATGACTAGGAAGGGAAACAGCAAGGAGGGAGACAACCTGAGCCTTTGACTTTCAGCTGTCCGGAGGGTGCAGCCATTTTGATTATTTACAAGTGGTGGCCATTTTGGATATTTAAAATGACTGAGGGCACAACCATTTTGAATCTTTATAAGAGGCAACTGTTTTGGATTTTAAAGTGATAGCATTCTCATTGGGATTCCAAGGACCTAAGAATAGGCTTTGTTTGCCAAGGTCAGCAAGGATATACAAGAGGCTGACAACAGAAAAGGAGACAGGTGGTGAGCGTATAAGTGCTGTCAACTACCAGATAGAGGAGCACAGTACCTTGCTTGCATAGATAACATACAAACAAAACAAAGAAAACAAAAATAGTGGGCAAGTCATTCCAACATACAATCACCAATTAAATATAAACACAAAAAAGTCATAATGCCTCAGAGATAACAGAGCATCACAGCCCACACAAAGAAGCAAGATAAAGCAGAAGAAACAAGGGACCAGAATACAGACCCAAAACACATACCTGATGAAGACACAGCATTGGAATTCCCTGATAAGGAATTCAAAAGAATTATATTTAGGTACCTTCAATGAATTGAGAGACGGATCAAGGAAAACACAGAGAAAACCATAGAACAAATTTGAAAGAGAACACAAGAACAAAATGAGAAAATAAATGAAAAGTTAGAAATGATACAAAATCTACACACAGAAATCCAGAAGATTAATACTAAATTTTCAGAAATAGATAAGACATTGAATGGGCAAAGGAGCAGAATTGGATCAATGGAAGACAGAATTAGGGAGATTGAAGGCAAATACCTGAACACTTCTTTGGAAAGGGAAAAAGCAGAAAAAAGATCAAAGCAAAATGAAGAAAGCCTAAAATTCATGTGGGATACCATCAAAAGGACTAACCTACATCTAATCAGAATTTCAGAATAGGAAGAGGCAAATAAAACCACAAAGAAAATTGTCAAAGATTTGTTGGAAGAGAATTTTCCTGGTATGATGAAAGATGAGAATATATCCATTCAGGAAGTCCAACAAACCCCAAACAGGATAGACCCCAAAAGAAAATCACCCAGACATATCATCATCAAACTCACCAAAATCAAAGACAAAGAAAGAATCATGAGAGCAGCACAGGAAAAAGACTAAGCTCAGATTTCTCCACAGAAACCATGCAGGGGAGAAGACAATAGGATGGTATATATAAAACCCTGAAAGAGAAAAATTTCCAACCAAGAATTGCATACCCAGCAAAATTGTCCCTCAAATATGATGGTGAAATTAGGACATTTCCAGATAAGCAGAAATTAAGGGAATTTGTTAAAACCAGACCAACCTTACAAGAGATGCTAAAGGGAGCCCTTTGGACAGAGAAGCAACAACAGCCAACAACAACTGACCATTAACACACATGACGGTTTTGAGTGGCTGGGCTGCTGGAAGTAGTTATCAATCATGTCGAGATTGTAGTCACCTCCATGGTGGAATTAGCTATGAGCAGCTAAGTAACTGCCTTTGGGGTGTGGCCTGCTTCCAGTATATAAGAAGTTTTGAGAAAGGTCTATAATTTTTTGGTGCATCTGGATTCTGCATTTGGCAGAGTCTTCAACTCCAGTTCTTTGACTTGAATCATACTCAAGTAGCCTGCCATGTTGCCTACCAATCTTGGGATTGTGCCACTTTACCTGCCAATCTTGGGTTCATCAGCCTCAGCAGCCTGCAGCTTCCTGAGTTAGGAAATTCCTCTAGCTGCAATGGACCTGGAATAAGAGGCAGAGCTGAAGCCCAAGGTCAAGGGGCCTTCACACAGTCCCTGTAGTTGGTACTCTTAATTTCGACTTCTGGCCTCCTAAACAGTAAGAAAGTAAACTCCTGTTTGTTAAGCCATCAATTGTGTTTTTTCTGTCATAGCAGCACTAGAGAACCAAGAGAGAATTTGGTACTGAGAGAGTGGGGTGCAGCTCTAACAGATAACTAAAATGTGGAAGCAGAAGTGGACTATACCCTTGGACCCAAAATCCCTGTGCTGAGACCACAGCAGAAAGACTGGCAGAGAGACAGTGGTCACAGAGCTGAGAGACTGGCATGAGAAAGGGAGGTGGGATTGCCAGCCCACAGAGTGAGAAAGCTAAATGCCTTTGGGTAGGAGGCTTCCTGGAGGAGTGGATTGCCTTCAGTCATTAACTCGTAGAAGAGACTGGCATGAGACAGAGCAGTAGGCTTGTCAGCCCACAGAGTGAGAAAGCTGAGTGCCTTTGAGTAGGAAGCTTCCTAAAGGAGTGGGTTGCCTTTAGGCATTAATTGACAGAAGCAGAGAGACCAAGAAAATGGGAAGCAGAGCTACCTTATTCTCAAAGAGTAAAATTATGGCCTTTAAGGTTACCTACCAATCTTTGGATTGTGCCATTTTACCTACCAACCTTGGGTTCGTCAGCCTTAGCAGCCAGTAGCTGCCTGAATTATGAGATGCTTCTAACTCCAATAGGCCTGGAATAAGAGGCAGAGCTGAAGCCCAAGGTCAAGGCACCTTCACCTAGTCCCTGTAGCTGGCACTCTTAATTTGGACTTCTAGCCTCCTAAACTATAAGAGAATAAATTCGTTTGTTGAGCCATCCATTTGTGCCATTTCTGTTACAGCAGCACTAGAGAACCAAGATGGTATTACTGTTCCCTAAATATTCTCATCTCTGTGCTTTAAGGTATGTGGTAAGCATGCCCTTAATGGCTCCCAGTGGTTGGTAGAGCCACATGACCAATTTTGGCCTATGTGTTGTAAGCAGAAGAGACGTGTGCTGAATCACTCCTAGGCTGAGTAGACCCTAGGGCTGTGCTGCCAAATATGGCAACTACAGGTGGCTAATGAGCACTTGAAAGGTGGCTAGTCCAAACTGAGATGTGTTGTAAGTATAAAAAGCATGCTATATCTTGAAGACTTGTTATTAAACAAAAGTATATGTCATTCATTAATTTTTTTTTTATTAATTCATGTTGAAATTATAATATTCAGTTAAATAAAATACATGATTAAAATTACTTATTTCATTTTACTTTTTTAATGTGGTACTAGAAAATTTAAGCTTATATATGTGGTTCACATTATATTCCTGTTGGACAGCACTGCCCTGAAGCTTTTTCCCCTCTGCTACAGATACTGAGAATGTCAGCTCTGATGATCAGGGTCATAGGGTGAGAGTGACAATGAGGTGGAGAAAGCCCTGAAGCTACCCTCAGAGGATATCCAGCATAACCAAGAAATAAACCTTTTATTAGTCTACACAACTGAGAGTTTGGGTTTGTTCATTACTGGTGCATAATCCAGTCTATTCTAACTGGTACGAGAATGAGAAAGACACTAGAAGCCAGTCTGGATGGAGACGGGGCCACAAATAGAGTAAGCAAGGGACCCAGAGGAGTCGATATTACCTGTGTCATTACCTTGTCTATGATCATTCCTGTGTGCACATGTATATGCATGTACACACATGTGCACACACACACACACACACAATCTGTTTGTTTCATATGAAGAAGGAGCCAGGCCATACAAAGCTCTTCTTCCTCCAGTGACACTTCAGGCCACCAGCATCAGATAAGCTGGCACAGAACTCAAGAAGCTCTTGACTTGCACAGACACTAGGTATTGGGGCTTTTAGTTTCCCTGTGTAGCTTCCACTCCCACCACCTACTCCCATGATTTTTTGTACCATGATGGTGTGCATGTTGGCTTTGAAACTGGAGCCTATGGTATTTCAGGTACCATCAGGTTCACCCATAGTAGACAGTTTTCAGTGGAGCTTTCAGACTAAGACAGAGTAGGAAGAAAGGCCTGGCAATTCACTTCCAAAGCAAACCTTAGGGATCACAATAGAATATTGACCAAGTAGTTTGCTTTAACATCAAGAAGAATCAATCACTGGAGGAAGACATCATGTTTGGTGAAGTACAGGGTCAACGAGACCCTCAGTGAGATAGATTGGGACAATAACCACAGTCATGACCTTGAACATGCCTGTGATTGTAAGGATGACATAGGCTCTAGTGGCTTGGTGGAGGCCCCTTGTTTTTGAGCTTCAGTTCTTCCTTCCAGGCCCACTGGAGCAAGCTGGAGGCTTCTTCTGACTCATGCAGCTGCAGAGGCTGACAAACTCAAGATTGGCAGGCAGTGTAGCAGGCTGCTGGCTACTGCTTCTTTCAAATGTAAATCATTTTATTCTATTGTCCATGAGGTCACCATGAGTCAGAGTCAACTTGACCAAAGCTCACAAATTAGGCTGATGTGTTTTTACCCGATTCCTGCCCACGGTGCCACTTCAGCTATTTTACCGTAGAACTGACACCTACTGTGATAACTTATTCAATCTGCATCCTTGATTCAGTCAGGACTCATAGTGATAGGGCAAAGAAAAATAATGCTGGGAATGAGCAATCAAAATTGTTCTGCAAGGGAATTCTGCAAAAAGGACACAACATGGGTGGATTTAGCAAATTGATCTTCAAAATACATTGGGACGAGGGGATAATAAAATCCAATTATAAAGGAAGCATGAGGGATGTTTCCCCACCCAGCCCCTAGAGCCCACATCATCCTTAGACTTGCCAAGAATCAGAAGTCCAGACTCCTCATGACTCGACCACTTCCCTTGTTCCCTGTTTAAATTAAAGATTTTTTTTTTTTAAACTGTAAGTAATGGAATACTTAGTTAACAGTGGTTTAAATGGGGATTTATTTTTCTTACCTAACAAAAAGTTCAGGAGTAGTTAGTGCAGGGATAGTATAGCAATTCAACAATGTCATTAATAGAACCCAGACCCCACCTATCTCTCCATCTGCTCTCCTAAGTAGATTGACATGTTGGCTCATGGTTGTAAGATGGTTGTTCTAGCTCCAGGCATCACATCCATATTCAAAATAAGAAAAAGTGGGAAAGAAGAGGAGCTATCTTCAGGCCCAAACCTGTGGTTAAAAAACAAAACAAAACAGAAAAGTGGAGCAGATGCTCTGGGACTCACACTTGGGGAAGGGGCCTACTTTGGGGTGGAGGACATGAAGAAGGTGCTCCTTACACTTCTCCTAAATCAAATCCATAGGTCTTGGCTCAGGGTTTCATCAGCTAGGAAGATGGGGCACCTTCCTGAAATATTTTTGCCCAGAGGGTCTCCTTTTTGCAATGTGTACAAAAGCACTGTTCCTAGTGGCATTTAGCCTAGTAGCCTTGATCAAAGAGCATCTGCTTCACACTCTACCTGGAATGCCTATCCAGCTGTGAAGGACTCTTTCATTGGGAAAGCGAGCAGCAGTTTGGAAAACAGTGCATGAAAGTTTAGAGTGGGATCCCCATCACTCCCCAGGGCTATAGTGCATTCCACACCTCACCCCTTCCCACTCAATCACCCCCTCCAGCAGCACCATCCAGAAATAAAATACCACCTCACTGTCTTCCTGGCAGCTCACTGACAATTCATCCTCCCAAAATCTTAGCACATAATGACAATGTGTTCTGAGTGCACCTGAGAGCAACTGATATTAATACTATGTTGTTATTGTTGTTGTTGTTGTTGTTTGCCGTTGAGTCGGCCCCGACTCATAGCGACCCCTCCTTGGGTTTCTGAGGCAGTATCACTACGGAAGTAGGATTGCCCAACCTTCCTTCTGAGGAGTG
>NW_006921781.1:1235675-1239055 GCF_000298275.1 Orycteropus afer afer
CGGAAGGAAGGTTGGGCAATCTACTTCTATAGTGATACTGCCTTGGAAACCCAAGGAGGGGTCACTATGAGTCGGGGCCAACTCGACGGCAGTGAGTTTTTTTTTTTTTGGTAGTGGCTCTTCAGGAGAAAGACCGGTGATCTGCTCTACAACAAGTACAGTCAAGAAAACATGATGTGACATTCTAATCTATCACAAGGGGTCACTGTGAGTCAGAAACAACAACATGGAAATATCTAAGCCCCTGGGTGGTACGAATAGTGAAGGTGCTCTGCTGCTAACTGAAAAGTTGGAGGTCTGAGTTCATCTAGAAGTACCTCAGAACTTCTAGATAGCCTGGCTATCGACTTCTGAAAAATCAGCCACTGTAAACCCTATGGAGCACAGTAGTTCTCTAACACACATGGAGTCAGAGTTGACTGGACAGCAACTGGTTTTGTTTCATGGAAGTATCAAAAGGCTTTTCCTAGGGCTTGAGAGCCATCTGAAGTTCTTGTCCTGAAACAGAGAGGGCAGCTATCTTGGGGCAGCAAGCCTGTCTGGTTCCCTGCAATCCCTCAGTTTGTTCCTGAGGTCTGGTGGGTTCTTCTACCACTCCCAATTGTGGGGGAGGAGGCCGAGCCCATTCAGCAGACAACTCTCACAGTGGCATTGCTGGCTGGGTAAATTGCCCTGAAGCAATAAAGATCCAGTGCTAATTTAGTGTTCACTTCTCATCAGCTGAAATGTGTTTATTTTTGGAGGGAATTCATGAACTATAATTATTATTGATCTCTGTGACAGCAATCAGAGAAGCTTTCGTGTGCCCTCCAAAGAGCAGGGCCAGAAATAGATTCAGTGTCTTTTCTCAGCCAATCCTGGCTTTTTCTTGCTCTAAATTGATTTTATAGCTGACTTACCATTTAAAGAGAAGAAAAAAAATGAAGTTTTCCATAGTGAATGGGGTGTCCTAACCCATTCGCTGTCGGTATCTATGAAATTCACTAGGGCCGTAGCTATGCAGTCTCAGAGAATGTCTTACCTGACTCACAACAGACGGATGTTAATGGGATATTTATTTACAGAATAAAATTAAATTGGAGCTGCATCTTAATGCACAATTTACATAATCAGCTTTGTTCTGAACTGATGAGCTGTTTTCAATAGCACTCGGGACCTTTCAGTCGCAGCTGTCTCAAAGCAGCAGCCACTGAGAATGGAGATTAAACAATTTCCAAAAGCTCCAAGTCTTGATGAGAAGGCATTATCCCATCCTGGAGACCTCATAATTTCTCCAGACACTGGCATAGGATCAAAGATTCATGTAAGGATCTTGCTATAGTTTGAGATCAAAAGAAAGGTGTTCAATTTGCATTTGGAAAGCTTCTCAGTCACAGATAATTTCTGGGCCCACCCTCGTGTCCATAAAATTTGTGGCATTTCTATTCTCATAATTCTTCACACTCCAAACAACACATATAATTTCCAACCTGCCATGCTATGTACTTGGTGGGCCTGGAGAGTTTTTCTAATAATGAACTTAATTGCCATGTTTGTGCACATTGGGCTGATCTCCAGGGACAACAGGTCAAAGGCGAGATAAAGTCACAACTTTGGAGAGTGAAAGGGGTACATGTTCCATTGGAAGGGGTAGGGTTAGCAGCAGTGAGTCCTTAATAAAGGACTGCTACCCCAGAGTGATAACAAATTGTTAACTGTGCTTGACTGCTAACCAGAAGGTTGGAGATTCTAGTCTACCCAAAGGCACATTGGAAGAAAGGCCTAGGGATATATTTCTGAAAAATCAGCCATTAAAAACCCTATGGAGTACAGTTCTACTCTGACATACATGGGGCTGCCATGAGCTGGAATTGACTCAACAGCAAATACTTTTTGTTGTATTTTTTTTTTTTTTTTAATTTCCTTAACCCAGAAGTGCATTGAACAAATGTTCTTTTCCTTCCATCCCAACTGATCACCACAAACTTGATGGTAATAACATTGAGCCTGAAAGACATCATAACAACAAGCACTTCCTGCAAACTCAAGATCTTTAAGTTTGCCTTGCGCTCCCTACATCCCCGAGGAGTACTGGTTGGGAATCAAACCCAGGTCAGCAGCATTTAAGGTAAGATTTTTACCATTGATCCACTGAGATTACCATAAATTGGAGGTGATTCAAAGACAGATGACGATAACAAATAGATCTACAAGATAACAACTATTATTGCCCCACCCTTTGACAGATGTTCAAATTGAGTCCTAGAGAACTTAATTAGTCCAAAGTCCCCCAGCTAATTAAATGCAATAACCAAGATTTGAACCCTCTCTGTGTAACTCCAGACCACACATGCTTACCCACCATGCTATGTGTAAACTCACGTAGCAAACTGCACAAGCAATTCTATTCAGAGCAGCTTTTATTTATTAATAGAAGTAAGAGGATTCTTAAAACGGGACGTCCATTCCTCAGAGCTATATTTGCTCACCTTGGTTTTTACTTCTGGCAAATACATAAAATCTTTAAAGGAAAGGCTGATGTAAATGATTTATTTATACTGTTCTTTCATTCATTTATTCATGACAAAATGGCGTATTTGAAAGTCAGCTACTGTTAAGATATAATAGAGATAAAATTCCTACTTGAAGAATAAACAAGGCACACGTTGAGATCTCTGCAAATTTGGGATTTTGTGACTTCAGCTGGTTGTCTAAATAGACTCTAGCATTAATGGAGTAGTTTGTATGCATGAAATATGTTTGTGAAGTCCACTGAGATCATTAAAACCAATGGCCATTGAGTTGGCAACCTCGTGTGTTAGAGTAGAACTGTACTCCATAGACTTTTCAGTGGCTGTTTTTTTGGAAGTAGATCACCAAGAGTTCCTCCTGAGGTGCCTCCATGTGCACTCAAATCCCCAGCCCCTCAGTGAGCAGCCAAGTGCATTGGCTGTTTGTACCACCCAGGAACTCCCCTGAGACAATGGTTGTTGTTATTGGGTGCTGTTGAGCCAATTCCAACTCACAGATACACTTTTTGACAGAGTAGAGCTGCCCCACAGGGTCTCGTAGGCTGTATTCTTGATGGGAACAGATTGGCAGATCTTTCTCCTGCAGAGTGGCTAGGTGGATCTGAACGACCAACCTTTAGCTTAGCATCCAAGCACTTAACAACTGGGCCACCAGGGCTGCTTTACTGAGATCATTGTTGTTGTTGTTAGACGCCTTTGAGTCATTTCCGACTCATAGCGACCCCATGCACAGCAGAACGAAACACCACCCAATCTCATGCCAGCTCCACGGTCCCTGCTATACTTGAGCCCATCATCACAGCCACCATGTCAATCCATCTTGTTGAAGGCCTCCCCCTCTTTCATCGACCCTCCATCCTACCAAGCATG
>NW_006921781.1:1241198-1264196 GCF_000298275.1 Orycteropus afer afer
TAATGTATCAAACAGTGTTTCTTTGCTATTCATAAGGTTTTCCCTGGCCAATTATTTGAGGAGTGGATGGCCTCCTCCTTCTTCTTAGTCTGTCTTAGTTTGTAAGCTGGGCTGATACCTGTGCACCACGTGCATCCCGCTTGGTTTGAAACACAAGTGGCTCAGCGCCAAAACTCACATCAACACATCACCATGGTAGGACAAACCGACAGACAAGTTTGTGTCCCTCTTGGAAACCTCTCTTACCACCCTTACCTGGGTCCCTGCAGCTGACTCCTCTTCTGTCCAGATTCCTAGGCCTTTTAATTCCCTTTCTCCCACTCTCCCACCCTGCTGCTTTGGGCATGGCTGATTTCCCTCACATCCCCTGGATCCCTGCAGCTGACTGCTTCTCTGTCAGGTTCCTTGCTTTTAATCCCCTTTCTCCTGCTCTCCCCCACTGCTGCTTTGGGCGTGCCTGAGTTCCTCTCCTCACCTGGATCCCTGTGGCTGACTGCTCCTCTGTCCAGGTTCCTGGCTTTTAATCCCCTTTCTCTTGCTATCCTGCCCTGCTGCTTTGAGCATGCCTGGGTTCTCTCTCCTCACCTGGATCCCTGTGGCTGACTGCTTCTCTGTCAGAGTTCCTGGCTTTTAATCTCCTTTCTCCTGTTCTCCTGTCCTGCTGCTTTGGGCATGCCTGAGTTCCCTCTGACATAATTAGAGATAACCAAATGTAATGGGAGAAGCATTAAACCAAGAGTTAAGCGTCGATGGACCTTAGCACTCATAAAGAATGTCACCAACAGCCCAAGGACCTATGTTCCATGATGGGATAAATGGTTATTGACATACTGTACATGTTTAAAAACTCACCTCAGTTCCATTACAGACTTCCATCTTTGTTCTGGGACAGTGCAGAACACATAGATGAGGACAAGAAGGTGGTTCGTTTTCCCTTATGGTGTCCAGAAAGAGATGTCCCAGCATAAATATGAGGCAAGTTAGGAATGGGCAAGCTCTACCTCTGCCTCCCTAACTTCTCACTTGAAGAGGAATCCTTTCCTGGGTTCAGTCCTCTGGGAGCTGAATGTCTCTAACTGAACACAGTGCAATCTTTTACCCTACAGTGTCCCAGGCACCAAATCATTCTGGCCCATTATTACTTTGCTAAAATTGGCCTCCTATAGCTCTGGTGGCACACTGCCTGAGGCATTTGACTGCTAACCATAAGGCTGGCAGTTCAAACCCACCAGCCACTTCTCAGAAGGAAAACTGGGCAATCTATTTCCATAGAGATACCACCTTGGAAACTCAAGGAGGGGTCTCTATGAGTCAGGATCAACTCAACAGCATTGAATTTGGTATTGTATTTCCTATATATTCCCTTACCCCAGGATCCTGCTTTCTGCCTTTGACTTGTTGGTGTCATTAGCTATCTTAAAGTCAGTTCCAACTCATGGTGACCCCATGTATAATAGAATGAAATGCTGCTTAGTCCTGCTGCATCTCTATGATTGGTTGCAGATTGGACTGTTGTGATCCATAGGGTTTGCATTGGCTGATGTTCAGAGGTAGATCACCAAGCCTTTCTTCCTAGTCTGTCTTAGCCTGAAAGCTCCTCTAAAACCTGTTCAGCATCATAGCAATATGGACATTTCCACTGACAGATGAGAAATAGATGCACAGGAGATGCCTTCATCAGGAGTAAAACTTGGTCTCTTGCAGGGACAACAAGAATCCTGCCACTGAATCACCTCTGTCCCTGTGCTTGAACTAATGGGCACTAATGTTCAAATGATTGTCTCAGAGACATTTTAGTTTTTAATAGGGTCCTCTAGAAGTACAATGAGGAGCATTCATGGCACAGTGGTAAAGTGCTCAGCTGCTGACCCAAAGGTTGCTAACCTACCAGTGGTTCCATAGAAGAAAAGACCAGGCCATCTGCTCCCCTAAGGATGACAGTCCATGAAACCCTAGGGCAGTTCTACTCTGTCTTACGCGGTCATCATGAGTCAGAATTGACTCCAAGGTACACAATGCCAATAACAACAGGCTTATACTTTTAATTGTGTTTCTAAACAGTGGCAATGTCAAGCCAAGGCGGCAGGTTGGGGGAGACATGACCTTTGTGGAGGGTTGAATGGTGGCCTCCAAAAGACATATCCATAATCTAATACCCAGAACCTGTGAATATGACCTTAATTGGAAAAATGGCCCTTGCAGATATAATTACATTAAGAGGCTAACACTGTCCTGGCTTATCCAGGTGAGACCTAAATCCAATTGCAAGAGTCCCTATCTGAAACAGAAGAGGAGAAGACACAGACACACAGAGAGGAAGACCTTGCAAAGACCAAGGCAGAGATTGGAGTTAGGTTGCCACAAGGCAAGGAAAGCTTGGAGCCACCAGAAGCTAGAAGAGACAAGAAATGATGCTCTACTAGAGGAAGAGAGGAAGAGGAAGGGGAACATGGTTTTGCCTACACTTTGATTTTAGATGAGTTTGATCTGACTTGACAGCAGTGAGTTTGGCTTTTTTTTTTTTTTAGGGGTCGCTAAGAGTCAGAACTGACTTGATGGCAGTGAGTTTAGTTTTTTTTTTTAAGAATTGTGAGAGAATAATGTTGCTTTAATTCACTCAGTGTGAACAATCCTACTTCCGTAGTGATACTGCCTCGGAAACCCAAGGAGGGGTCGCTATGAGTCGGGGCCGACTCGACGGCACATAACAACAACAACATGATAGTTCTAAGAAACTAAGACAATTACTTTGGAGAGAAGAGCCTTCTACCTACACAGACATCCCTCTGCCTTCTGCACCAACATGGAGAAACATGCTGAGCTGGTCCCCCCAAAGGGCTTCTCAGAAGAGAGGCTCATGACCAGTAAAGCCCAGGTTCTGTGAGCTCTTGAGCTGTCTCCCCAGTTACAGTCTGGTGGTGCTAATTACCTACACCCCAACCCAATCAGCATCACATGCCTCAAATGGAAAAAAAAAGTAGGGAGCAAAATGCCAGTGTTCTCAAGGTCCCAGATTGGGAGAGTGGATTATGATGAAAGCTCAAAGGGATGAAATCTACAGCACCATGACATGCTCAGAGAGAATGTCATAATTTCTTAAAATATTGGAGGAAGGTAACTTAACAAAGGAACATAATTAAATAAAGAAAGAACTAAATTAAAAGGAGGAAAGAAATACTTTGATGAATATATGTCTGCATGAACTAAAATTAGTCTATTGAATGACTTCTATAGTCCCTCAGAACATTTCTGGCTAAATCAGCCTGCAGGATATACACAAGAGGAGTGAAATGCACTACCCAGCCCACTATTCAAATAATTCAGGGAGGAGAGAAAAAAAAAATTACTTTTGGACTAAAATAGTTTGAAAAGTATGCATTTGATCTTTGTGTGGATCTAATTACCCCTTGGAAGGAAGGTTGGGCAATCCTACTTCCATAGTGATACTGCCTCGGAAACCCAAGCAGGGGTCGCTATGAGTCGGGGCCGACTCGACGGCAAATAACAACAACAACAATTAATCTTCTGTTGCTGTTAGCTTCCATCAAGGCCACCCCCGATTCATGGTGACCCCCAGGCCCAACAGAGTTAAATGCTGCCCAGTCCTGTACCATCCTATACTTGGTTTGTTGTGGATCAGGTCATTGTGCTCGATAGTGTTCTCACTGGCTGAATTTTAGAAGCAGATCACCAGGCCTTTCTTCCTAGTCTGCCTTAGTGTAGAAGCTCCACTGAACCCTGTTTTGCATCAAGCCTCCAGTAACAGAGTGATGGTGGCTGTCTCAGAGGTGCATGGTCAGCAACTGACCCTGGATCTTCCGCGTGGAAGATGAGAATTCTAGAGGCAGTGTTTCTACAGAAGTAGATCTCCCAATCTTCCTTTCGAGGAGTGGCTGGTGGGTTTGAACCGCCAGCCTTCTGGTTAGCAGTCAAGTACCTTAGGCGCTATGTTACCAGAGCTCGTACTACACCACTAGCAACTGCTTAATTATCTACCTCTTTGTCTGTATAGAAACAGAGTTCTAAGCTGTGTTAAACTTTCTTCAGAATACCAAGTCAAATTTGGAACACATCTTGTGCCAGTCAACAAATTTCCATCAAGAAGATTTCAGCAGATTCCTAGGTCTGACTTCTGGAGGCCAGCAGTCCTCTCTACATAGGTCTTAGAGGCTGCTTGTGTGTGGGGTTTGGTGGGAGGGCTCCATTGCCTTGGACTACCCCCATTTCTATTCCACAACTCTATTCCTTCTGTTTCCCACTTGCACACAACAGGGACCAAATGTTCTAAGGGCCACATTGTGGTTGCTTATCTTATCTGATAAGGGTCACCCTTGTAGGGTCTCCCAGGCATCCTTCTCTGGGCACAGTGTGCTCCTCTGTAAGACAGAAGACAAGAGGAGAAGCTCTGAATCCTTCCAGCTCTCATGTTCTCGAGTTGCCTTCCCAGGTCAAGCTTTGCCTCAGGAATTAGACTTTACTCAGGCTTTGCACAAGCCCCTGCACTGGAACAAGCAATCAGCATCAGCAAATAAGTGTCATCTTCAATTCTTATTTTTCAGATCCTCTATATGAGTAGTGTGATAGGAGACAAATGCAAAAAGGAAATACCATTTGGGGAATTTCTACTATAATTTTTCTATTACTGTAATATGTGTAGAAATCATCAGGCACATGACATTTCATCTTTTTTGCTTATATCTGCAAGGTGGATCTATGTTCCTATTTAAAATGTAAACCCTTCCAGCCTTCCTACCATGGCCCTCTGTGATTTAGCCCCTGCCTCTTTCTTAAATCCTGTCTTCTCTCACTCTTGCCTCACCACGCTGCTCCAGTCACCCTGGTGTCCCTTCCAGACTGTTTCCACCCCAGGCACTTTGAGTATGCCACTTTCTGTTTTTCATAGCAGTTCCTTCTCTCCATTCAGATCTTAGCTCAGATATCACCATAAGATTTTTTACTGACATCCTGTCCAAAACTGTCATACACACCCTTGCTCTGGCCTACCATAGCAAAACAATTCCCGTTACTTTTTTGCATTTGTGGTTCAGTGGTAGAATTCTCACCTTCCATGTGGAAGGTCAAGGTTCAATTCCCAGCCAATGTACCTTAGGCGCAGCCACTACCCATCTATCAGTGGAGTGTAGCTATGTAGCTATGATGCTGAATAGGTTTTAGTGGAGCTTCCAGACTAAGACACTAAGGAGAAAGGCCTGGAGATCTAATTCCAAAAATCAGCCAATGAAAGTCCTATGGGTCATGACATTGTGATCCATGATCGATCGTGGGTCTGGGACAGGAGCAGGCAGTGTCTTTTCCATGGTATGGGGATCCCCAGGAGTCAGGGATCAATGAGATGTCACCAGACAACAGCAGCAAGATCATCTTGCTTATGTGATTACTAGTTTATTGTCTGTTTCCCCTGCTACCACATAAATTCCACGTCTGTCTTGTTCCTCAGTGAGTACCCAGTACTTATCACACAGCCTGGAACATACTTGGATGTTCACTAAATATTTGGTAAATTATTGAATAACTGAGTAAAGGCAAGTTCCTTAATATTTGCCTCATTAGCATGGCCCGCTCACAACATATGTTTTGATTAGGTCCTCTTCTCTGTGTTGGGTCTTAGTAAGATAGTATTTTCTGTTACTGATTGAATCGTGCCCTTTGGTAGGTGTATTGAACTCCTAAGCCCTGTACCTAGGAATGCGCTTGGCAAAATAACATTTTTCTTTGTACATGTTATCAGTTAGATAAACAAAGTCATAGTGCAGTAGAGTGGAGCCCAATCCCTTCTAAGTGGCATTTTACAAAAGGGGAGAAGAAACATGGAGGCATACACATGGAGCGAAGGCCCCATGCAAGCAGCCACTAGAAGCTAGGAGAGAGGCATGGAACAGTTCTTCTCTCAGAGCCTCAGAAGGAATTGACCTGGCTGAGACCAAGATTTGGACTTCCTGTCTCCAGAATTGTGAAGCAATAAAGACCTGTTCCTTAAAGCCACCCACTGTGAAGCCCTAGAAAACGAAGACATTTTTCGTTTTTCTCTTGAAGAAAATATAGAGATATAGATGTGTATATGCGTGTGTGTGTGTGTGTGTATTTCACCTGGGCACTAGCTATTGATGATGAGTGTTAACTTAATCTAGGTATGCATACACTCATGAAAGCTGTGACCAATATGGCAAGATCTCAGCTACAGTCATTGGGCAATCTTGATTAGGTACATAGTCATGGGGATAGCAGAGCTTTGGTAGCTTGAGGTAAGAGTTAGGGTTGGAATAAGATTTAGGGTCATTTCCTCCCCTGGTATCCATAAATACTGCTAACCAGAAGGCTGGTGGTTCAAACTCACCAGCCACTCCTCGGAAGGAAGATGGAGCAATCTACTTCCATAGTGATACTGCCTTGGAAACCTAAGGAGGGGTCGCTATGAGTCTGGTCCGACTCGACGGCACATAACAACAACAACATATGTAATCTATAAGGAGCACTGGTGGTGTAGCAGGTAAGGCGTTTGGCTCCTCTGGTAGTTAAGGTTATGTGTCAACTTGGCTGGGCCTGGTTGAGTGGCTGGGCAGCTGGATGTAGTATTCCCCATAATGAGACTGGTAATCAACACTGTGGTAGAATCTACTGTGAGCAGCTGAGTAGCTGCCTTAGGAATGTGGTCTGCTCCCAGTGTATAAGGAAAAGCTTTAGGAATGGTCTGCAGCTTTTTGGTAGACTTGGACCCTGCATGTAGCTGAGTCTTCATTTAGCAGCACTGCTATGTTTCTTGCTGATCTTGAGGCTATCTCTGGACTTGAACCAGTGGCCTGCCATGTTTTGGTAATATTGGGACTGTGCCATTTTATTTGTTGATTTTGGGCTTGTTAGCCTCAGCAGCCAGCAGCTGTCTGAGTGAAGAGACACCTTTAGCTCTAGTGGTAGGAGCAAGAGGCAGAACTAAAGCCCAAAGTCAAGGGGCTTTCACCAACCTCTAGAGCATGGCCCTATGAACATGGATGTCTAGCCTCCAAAACTGTAAAAGAATAAACTCCTGTTTGTTAAAGTCCTCATTTGTGGGATCTTCTGTTAGAGCAGCACTAGAGGTAACCAAAACAGCTGCTAACCAGAAACTCACCAGTTCAAACCCACCAGCCACTCCATGGGAAGAGGATGAGGTAATCTACTTCCATAAAGATGTATGGCTTTAGAAACCCACTGAGGTTCTCTATGACTCAAAATTGATTTGATGGCAGTGAGTTTGGTTTGGTTTTATATCTAATCTATGTTTGTTGTAACACTATATTCCATTTGCTCTATTTAAGATAGATTTCTGTTTTCACTACCTTGTAATATGTCATCCCTTAGATACAAAAATTAGTTAATGTTGGAGATTGACTAGTTTCAACATTCGGAAGCCTTTGTTGTTGTTGTTGTTATGTGCCGACAAGTCAAACCCGACTCATAGCGACCCCTCCTTGGGTTTCCGAGGCAGTATCACTATGGAAGTATGATTGCCCAACCTTCCTTCCGAGGAGTGGCTGGTGGGTTTGAACCGCCAGCCATCTGGTTAGCAGGCAAGTGTCTTAGCCAGTATGCTACCAGAGCTCCCTCGGAAGCCTTTGGAACCCCTGAATTCAGACAAACAGTTGATTCTCACATCCCCCCTTGCTCACACTGGAAGGCTCTATTGTTTCTAGCAGATGGTGCACAGATATGCTCTCTGATTGCCTTCCTGTAGCATACTACACACATCAAGTGGTAGTGAATCCCATCCGACCAAGAGGGCTCCTTTATCAAAAATTATTGCTGTCACTTCTCTGCCTTTTTTTTTTACTCAAGTATCTGGAAGCACCACCATCCCCCTCCCTGACCATTATTCTGGCAGGGTGATCAATGAAGTAAAATGGCCATTGTGATGTAAAGGTGGTGCCGTGTAGGGACACCTCTGAAGGACAAATCTGAAGGCTTGTGAATACAGAGCTTGAGTTGAAACTTCTGCAGCTGATGTAGAGACTTCTGATGTTGACTCATGAGAACCCCACATGTGCAGACTAAAGCTGCTGCATAGTTTTCAAGTTTGTGACACTTTGAAAGCAGTTCACCAGGTCTATCTTCCAAGGAGCTCTGGTGGCATAGTGCCTAAGGCATCTAACCAAAAGGTTAGTGGTTCAAACCTACCAGCCACTGCATGGAAGGAAGACTGGGCAATCTACTTCCATAAAGATTTACCACCTCAGAAACCCAATGGAGGTCACCATGATTCAGTCAGAATGACCTCAATGGCAGTGGGTTTGGGTTTTTTTGTTTGTTTGTTTGTTTTTTATTTGATCTTCCGAGGTGCCTCTGGGTAGATTCAAACGGCCAACCCTTTGGCTAGTGGTCAAGTACTTAACTCTTTGCACCATCCAGTCACTCCCTGCAGCTGTTAGACCTCAACAAACAGCCCTGCCCTGACATAATCTAAAAGGAGCATCGCCTCCAAATTCAAGTATGTGTGTGTGTTTTCCATATTAAAATGTGATATTTTCATAAACAAACTTTCACATTTTAAAATTGACAATGTCATTCTCAAATTATGACTGTCCCTAGCTCTTTACATGTATATAATCTTGGAAATGGTTATTTTCTACCACTGAATAGTTTACATACACTCCCAACTAAAATAACACTGAATTCTCAAGGCCACAGTGCATCTCAGTATCAGAGTGTGTCCCTTCTAATATGGCAATTCTCACTTTTCTGTCTCTCTGGGGTGGCATTTTTCTTCTCTTCTGCTGCTGTTAAAAACAATAAAAACTACTGACAGTTAGCGACTAGTGTTAAATTTATCTGTTCTTGATGATATTGATTTTACCAATAAGTATTTTGATTTAACTCTTCATAATCCAGTGCTAGTGGACAATTTAAACCAGGCATCACTGGCAATGAGCAGGACAGCATTTTTTTTTTTTTTGGCTAAACGGCCAACAAATGAGTGAGAATCATATTTGTCCTCCACATTTCCCCTCGAGTTTCTTATACACTGAACACCTACTCTCTGTGCCAGGCACAGTGCTGAACAGTAGGAGTTCCTAGACAATTAACTTTGTCCTCAAGGACCAATCAGACTGGAAGAAGAGGCAGATACACAAATAAACTACTTCTTAATAATGCTGTGAGTCATGAGGTGAAAGAATACCCATGGTTCACAGGATGGTGAGGAGCACAAACGAGGGACCCTTGGCCTAACCTTGACTTTCCAGGTAGACTTCCTGAAAGAGGTGATTCCTGAATTGAGTCTTGAGTGACGAATAGGAGTTGAAAGATACAAAAGGGTTTGAAGATTGTTCTGGATACAGGGAACTGCGTGGGCAAAGAACTTTATTAAGAAAACTAAAGGCATTTCTATATTAAATTTACTTCCTTAGTGATATCACCTCGGAAACCCAAGGAGGGGTTGCCATGAGTCGGGTCCAACTCGACAGCACATAACAACAACAACAACAGTGTCCAAGGCAGGGAGTGCAGGAGATAGAGTAGAGGAGGAAAGAGCAGTCTGAGCAACTTGGATTTTTTTGAATAAGCCTTTTTCATATCATGGTGCGCATAGTAAATGATACTTGCATGGGGTCTGTTGTTGTTGTTGTTAGGTGCCATCGAGTTGGCTCCAGCTCATCGTGACCCAAAACAATGCTCAGTTGTGAGCCAGCCTCACAATACTCACTATACCTGAGCCCTTTGTTGCTGCCACTGTCTCAGTCCATAAAGGCCACTCTCGTCTGGCTACCCTAGTGGTATCAATATTTCCACACACCTGTAATGCAACCCACCACACTGGTTGGGAAGGTCCACTAAAGGAAATAACCAGCTGCCATCAACTCAGTTCTGACTCAGCAGCCCCATGTGCATCAGAGGAGAACTGTGCTCCACAGGATTTTCAATGGCTGATTCTTCAGAAGTAGACCACCAGACTTTTCTTCCAAGACAGGTCTGGGTGGACTCTCGGTTAGTAGCTAAATGAATGAACCATTTGCATTGCCCAGGGACTCCCCAAAGGAAATAGGAAACTGTTAAAAGCTTTGAAAGAGGGTCACAACACAGAGTTGCACTTTAAATTGCTGACTCTTGCAGTGAAAATGGACTTGCTTAGGAATTTACCTCAATAGTTTAGGAAAGGGCTAATAAGAGGCTGCTCTGGGTCAGTGGTGGTACAGATCAAGGGAGAGGGATAAGTTCAAGAAATACTGAGCAGATAAAACTGGCCAAACTTGGTGATTTATGCTACATTGGAAATCATAGAGAAAACAGTCTAGGGCATCTCTCTGGTTTCTGGCTTAGGTATTGAATGAATGAATAAAAACATAAATCCATTTTGTCTAAAAGATTAAAATCTTTCTCCATTAATCACACCTCACATATAGAACAAAAGAGTTTAAAGAAAAAGAAGAAGAAGAAGAAGAAGACTTTCTATCTCACACAAATAAAGGAAACTCTGAGGGCTTTCACATTCTCTTTCCTTTCCCAAAGTCCTATCTTACTGCTGGAGCCAACACCCTTAAAGTGGTATGATGTAAAAAAGAAAAAAGAAATCTGGTTTTCTGCACGCCAGCCTAGCAGACTCTGCTTAGTTTGGGGCCACTCCCCATCTGTGGGGTCTTAGAGTGCTGCAATGAGCTGCCCCCACACACACACATCAGCAGCTCCTTTGCCACTTTTCTCTCCAAGAGTTCAGGTCTCACGATAATGGTGTGGTTCTCAATTCTTTCAAATGACCTTGAGGTTAATGAAGCCTAGCCACCTGGGCAAGATTGGTTACATCCATCAAAGCTCTAGGGACTACCTTCCTGAAAATAGTTCTAAATAAATGTGGCTTTAGATGCACCCAATGGCACCATTACCACTTACTGGAAGGTACAGAAAAAGTTCGGAAAGCCATGTTGGTGCTTCTATACTAAGTGCCTCAGGTCTAATGAAAGTGTTTTCTGTCATGAACAGGCCTGACCTCTAACAACACCAGCCAATTCTGGATGCCCCAGGAAGGGCACTAAAATTCTACTTGTATAAAATAAGCTTAAGAAACATCGCAAGCACTGTGATGGCTGGCTCTTGTTTGGATCAGTTAATGGGAGAAATTTTATCATGCACTGGGCATTAGATAATATTAAAGAATTATGGTTACTTTGGATAGGTATGATAATAACATGTGGTGCACTTGGCTGCTGAGAGGTTTGTGGTTCAAACCCACCAGCTGCTCCATGGGAGAAAGACAAGACAGTCTGCTTCCATAAAGATTTACAGCCTTGAAAATCCTATGGGGGCAGTTCTGCTCTTTCCTTTAGGGTCACTATGAGTTGGAATGGACTTGATGGCAGTGGGTTTGGTTGAGCGGTTTGTTTTGTTTTGTTTTCATTCATTTTAGGAACAAATTGAGGCCGTGTAAAATATACGTTCTTTTTCAAATCATTGACCCTGTTGTAGTAGTATAATAATCATAGCTACCATTATTCAGAAGGAGCCCTTGTTGTGTGCAGTTAAGCTCTCAGCTGGTAAAAAAAAAAAAAAAGGTTGGTAGTTCAAACCCACCAGGCACTTCATGGGAGAGCTATGTGGCAGTATGCTTCCTTAAAGATTTACACCCTTGGAAATCCTATTTGGCAGTTCTACTCTGTTCTATAGGTGCATTACGAGTCAGAATTGACCTGGATTTTTGGTTATAGGCAACATGAGCTAGTGCTTACTGCACTGAGCTAATCAGTTTGCATATATTAGTTTATTTAATACTCACATTAAATCTGTCTTTCAGAACATAAAGAGGAACTGAGTTGGTGAGTTTAGGCAGTTTTTCCAGGACCACAAAATTTTTTTCTAGCTAAACAAACAGGATTTTTAAATGCATTTTATTGAAATATAATTTATGTACAGTGAAATACACAAAATTAAAGTGACATGGGTGAATACTTTTTTTTTTTTTTTTTTGGCAGCATTCCTTCTCCTGCCTTCCCAACCCTGGTAACCAACAAAGAAAGTTCCCTTCCATATATAAACCTGTCCTTGACTTTTTACAATAATTAACTAATTATTTGTATATATTTGTCCATCTATGATTGACTTCTTTCAGTCAGCATAATGTCATCCAAGTTCATCCATGTTATGCAGTGTTTTGCAGATTCTACATTATTCTTTAGGGTTGCATAGTATTCCATTGTGTGCATGTACCACACTTTGGTTATCCATTCTTCTGTTGATGTGCACAAAGGTTGTTTCCATCTTTTTGCTATTGTAAATCTTGCTGCAATGAACATGGATGTGTATATATCTGTCCTTATCCTGGCTCTCATTTTAGGATATATGCCAGTAATGAGATTGCCAGGCCAAATGATATTTCTAATTCCAGCTTTCTAAGGAATTGCCATACTGTTTCCCACAGTGATTGTATCATTTGACAGTCCTGTCAGCAGGGTGTGAGAGTCCCAGTCTCTCCACATCCTCACCAGCATCCACCATTTTCTGTCTTGTGGAACTCTGCCATTAGTACTGGGATAAATTGGTATCTCGTTGTTTTGATTTGCATCTCTCTGATGGCTGATGATCATGAGTGTTTCTTCATGTATTTGCTGGCCACCTGAATGTCCTCCTTGGTGAAGTGTCCATTCATGTTTTCTGCCCATTTTAAAATTGCATTGTTAATCTTTTTGTTGTTGAGGTATTGGAGTTTTCTATAAATTTTAGAAATAAGTCCCTTGCCAGACATGTAATTATCAGCAAATATGAATTTGTTGCTGTCATTTTTGTTATGTGCTTTTTCATGGTGTCAATTTCTTTGTTCCATATAATTTTCTGTGCTGAGCTCATTTTGTTTATGAATCATGTTATCACTTCCTTCATTGCTGTTGTTCAATATTTTCTAAATATTTGTACTGGTCCTCTTTTTTATTTTGATATGAAGGTTTATCATTTTTCTTTGAGGATACCCTGTGATTTATAATTTCTTCCCAAGTTTAGAACAATCCATTCTGTCTTGTGTTTGTCTTGACTTCCCTACCATTCAGAAGTTCTGTAACTACAATTTTTTCCCTCTTTTTGGTTTGTAGTTATCTTCATTTGTCAAATGATATGTATGGTTCCTTTTTTACAATCTTGTCGGCTTATTTACTTTGGATACATCTGTAACTGGGTTGGTTTCTGAGTTATGTCATCATGTGTGTTAATGGCCAGTTGTTTGCTGTTGTTGGTTCTCTGTCCAAAGGACTCTCTTTACCATCTCTTGTAAAGTAGGTCTAGTTTTAACAAATTCCTTTAATTTCTGCTTATCTAGAAATGTCCTAGTTTCACCATCATATTTGAAGGACAATTTTGCCGGGTATATAATTCTTGGTTGGAAATTTTTCTCTTTCAGGGTTTTATATATACCATATCATTGTCTTCTCACCTGCATGGTTTCTGCTGAGAAATCTGAGCTTACTCTTATTGGTTATCCCTGGTAGGTAACTTTTCATTTTTCCTGTGCTGCTTTTAGGATTCTTTCTTTGTATTTGGGTTTGGTGAGTTTGATGATGATATGTCTTGGTGATTTTCTTTTGGGCTGTATCCTGTGTGGGGTCCATTAGACTTTTTGAATGGATATATTCTCATCTTTCATCATACCAGAAAAATTCTCTTCCAACAAATCTTTGACAATTTTTTCTGTGGTTTTATTTATCTCTTCCTGTTCTAGAATTCCGATTACACATAGAACATTCCTTTTGATGGTATCCGACATGAACCTCAGGCTTTCTTAATTTTGTTTTGATCTTTTTTCTGATTGTTCCTTATCCAAAGAAGTATCGAGGTATTTGCCTTCAATCTCACTAATTCTGTCTTCCATTGATTCATTTCTACTCCTTTTCCCAGTTCAATGAGTTATCTATTTCTGAAAATTTAGTATTAACCTTCTGGATTCCTGTGTGTAGATTTTGAATCATTTCTAACTTTTCATTTATTTTGTCATTTTCTTCTTGTATTGTCTTTTGAAATTTTTCTAGGGTTTTCTCTATTTTCTTCAATTTTGTCAGTGTTTTCCTTGGTCTGTCTCTCAATTCATTGAAGGTACCTAAATATAATTCTTTTTAATTCCTTATCAGGGAATTCCAATGCTGCATCTTCCTCAGGGATGTGTTTTGTATCTGTATCCTGGTCCCTTGTTTCTCCTGCTTTATCTTGCTTCTTTGTGTAGACTGTGATGTTCTGTTGTCTCTGAGGCATTATAACATTTTTGTGTTTATATTTAATTGTTGATTGTGTGTTGGAGTGACTTGCCCATGATTTTAGTTTTCTTTGTTTTGTTTGTATCTACATAAGCAGGGTACTGTGCTGTGCTCCTCTATTCGCTAGTTGGCAGTGTTTATATACTCACCACCTGTCTCCTTTCATGTTGTCTGTCTTCCATATGTCCCAGCTGTCCTTGGTAAATGAAGCCTATTCTTAGGTCCCTAGAATCAAATAAGAATGCTGTCACTTTAAAATTCAAAATTGCCACCACTTGTAAACCTTCAAAATGGCTGCACCCTCGGTCACTTTAAATATCCAAAATGGCCACCCTGTGTAAACAATCAAAACGGTTGTGCCCTACAGATAGCCACAAATCCACAGCTTCCTGTTTCCCTTCCTAATCATAGGCCGCCAATGCAGTTGTCCCTGAAGGCTTTGGTGACCAGGGCTAATCTTTAGGTCAATTCTCAGGTCCCAACACCACTCGGAAATATTCAGACCATTAGTTCTGTCAGAGTAGCTGACAGTCCACTGCTTTGATCACCTCTGTACTCACTGTTTTCATTCAGGTTTTTCCACTAGTTGGTGTCTAATCCATTTCTGTATACTTCCTTCCAAAGCTCAGGGCTCCAGGATTATCTTCTGTATCTCTGTCAATTGGTTTCTCTTTTCTTTGTTGAAGAAGGTCTGTAGACCTTGTCTGCCTATTCCACCATCTTATCAGAAGTCTAAACAAATAGGACTTTTGTCCTCAAAAGTCTTTGAGGTTGTTTTCTATGAATTGCTGTAATTTCTATCTATATTCTTAAAGATACACAGAAATACATAATATAACTTCACCTCATTTATTTATTCAATATATTGTTGGCTGACATTTCACATTTATGACAATAGTAAAAAATCTTGTATCTGACTATTTTGTGGATTAACAATGTACATCTGGCAGTATTAAACACTGAATTGTGAGATGAGAGTAACACTGGTTATAATGGTTAAGGTTATATGTCAACTTGCCTGGGCCATGGATTATCAGTGTTTTGGTAGTTATGGAATGATGTAATTTGGCAGTTATGTAATGATGTAATTTGGAAATTATGTAATGAGGAAATCTGTAATGATGTAATCATCTTCCATTTTGTGATCTCATGTGGTCATCCTCCATTTTCTCACAACACCAATTTTTGCATAATGGCCTGGTTTTTGGACCCTAACCATGCCAATAAATGAGGACTGGGTGTGATGATTATGATGTTAATAATGGCTAACATCGATTGAATTCTTACAATGTACTAGACTCTGGTCTAAGAATTTTCCATGTAGTTCTCTCTCCTAATATGGTAACATATAAGATATATAGTAGATTGATTATATCGATAGCTCTAATCAATGACTTCCCTGTATCCATATCCTTTGAAGTTCCTGTCATCAATAATTGGAATGTATTTCACATCCCTTAAATCTGTTCTAGCTTTGTGTATAAGTCAAAGTTCTCTAAAGAAACAGAACCAGTGATATATAAATGTGTGTGTGTGTGTGTGTGTGTGTGTGTGTGTGTTCATTGATGGCAAAAATGTTTAAGCACTTGACTACTAGCTGAAATTTGGCAATTCAAAACCTTCTAGAGGTGCATTGGGAGACAGCCTGGTAATCTGCTTCTGAAAGGTCACAGCCTTGAAAGCCCTCCAGAGAAATTGTACTTTTCAATCATGGAGTCATAGTGAGTTGTTTTTGTTGTGTGCCATTGAGTAGATTCTAACTCATAGCCATGGGTTGTTATGAGTCAGAGATGACTCGACAGCACCTAGCAACAACAACATCATATTATAGAAGGTAATCTGTTTTACTTGAAACCAACTGATTTAATCATATGTAACATCTAACTACTTTATAACAGCCACTAGACTATTGTTTTACCAAACATCCAGGTACCATAGCATAGAAAAGTTAATACATAACATTAGCCATCACACCTTGTGACTTGTTTTCACTGGTAAAATGTGATTGATGGTGGTGAGGATGGACCTGTTGTAAGCCTGGGCTTCAAGAGGCTTCAAACATTGCTGCATCATCTCTTGAACCCTTGAATCCTCCCTGAGAACAAGTCTGGGGTAAACTGCTAAAAGATGAGAGACCACATGGAAGAGAACCAAGAGGCTCAAACTGACAGTCAGTCAACCACAAGAAGCAGAGTCACCCAGGACTGACCTGCCACCTGACCACAGGTAATGAGGGAGCCCAGCCAAGACAAGAGCTGCCCAGTAGAACTCAGCCTACTATTTGCCAGGCTGCAGACTCATGAGCTAAATAAATGGTTCTTGTTTCAAGTCACTCAGTTTTGAAATAAATGTATGATACAACAATGGCTTACTGATACAAGTGGGTACCATTGTTTCCCTCATTTCATAGATAAGGAAACCTTGACAGAAAAATGTTAAGTGCCTTACTAAGGTCACAAAGTAAGTGGTGGAGATGAAACACATTGTGCCTGCAGTCTGACTCCAAAGTCCATGCTCCTGCAAAGTCAGTGGTCTTCACTTAAGAAAAGGGTCATGAGAAGAGGTTGTTGGGCTTTGACCTTGGACACCCAATTATGTCCAGAGTGGATTCATTACAATCACCTGGCGAGACAGGTGTCCCCATTCTTCCTCACTACTCCAAGTACATCTTTCCCAGATCTGAGTGTCCAGGCAGAGAGGATGCCCTTTCCAGATGGAGAAATTTGCTCTCATCTCTGGATGTAACCTTCAAGAGACAAGGATGACATTTGGTTAAATTATGTTAATTACTAAAGGCACTTAGTGGGGACACTTAGAAGCAGTGATATGATAACTCATTTCAGAAGATCAGAGGCTATGAAACAGCATCACACTTAAGCCAGAGACCTATCCATCACCACCACCAGTTGCCTCAAGTTGATTCAGACTCATGGAAATGCCACGGTGCAGAGCAGAACTATGCTCCATAGGGCTTACAAGGCTGTGATCTTTCAGAAATACATCACTAGGCCTTTCTTCCAAGGCAGCTCTGGGTGAACTCAAACCTCTAACCTTTCAATTAGCAGCTGAGCATGTTAACTCTCTGCACTACCCGGGGAACAGAGTTTTATTTTATCCCCAAAACTATAAAAATCCATTGATGAGGTTTAAGTAAGAAAATCACATGGTTGAATTCTCACATTGGGAAAATCATTCTGTTTTCAACATGGATAATAAACCAGCAGTAACCCTAGAAATATGGAGATTAATTCAGACTTGTAGCATTTATCCAGGAGAAAACAGTGGCCAGGACTGAGATTATGGCTATGTGAAGAAGAGACTAGAAAGGTTCAAGAGCCTCATGTACTTTGACCATATTGTCAGAAGAGATCAGTCCCTGGAGAAAGATATCAGGCTTGGTAAAGTAGAGGGTCAGCAAAAAGGGGGAATATCCTCTGTAGGATGGATTGACACAGTGTCTGCAACTATAGACTCTAGGGTAGCAAAGATTGTGAGGATGGTGCAGAACTGGGCAGCGTTTCTTTCTGTTGTACATAGGGTCACAATGAGTGAAAGCCAACTTGAGAGCACCTAACAACAGTCAGAAGGACTTGGATCTTGGATCAAGGCAAACAATACCAGAAAGATGTTTACTTATGCTTTATCGACTATGCAAAGACATTTGATTGTGTGGATCGTGACAAATTATGGATAATATTGAGCAGAATGAGAATTCCCAAACACTTTATTGTACTCAGGAAGAACCTGTACATTGACCAGGAGGCTGTTGTTTGAATGGAACAAGGGGACACTGCATGGTTTAAAATCAGGAAGGGAGTGTGTCAGGGTTGTAACATTTCCCCACACTTATTTAATCCATATGCTGAGCAAATAATCTGAGAAGATGGACTATATGAAGAAAAACATGGCATAAGGATTGGAGGAAGAATCATTAACAACCTGCAATACACTGATGAAACAACTTTGCTTGCTGAAAGTGAGGATGACTTGAGGCACTTACTGATGAAGATTGAGGAACAGAGTCTGCAGTATGAATAAAACACAAAGAAAAAGAAGACAAAAATCCTCACAACTGGACCAATAAGCAGCATCACAATAAATGGAGAAAGGACTGAGGTTGTCAAGGAGTTCGTTGCTTGGTTCTACAATCAAGGCCAATGGAAGCAGCAGTCAGGACATTAGACAACATGCAGCACTGGGCAGGTCAGCTGCGAAGAAACTGTTTCAAGTGCTGAGGAGCAAGGATGTCTCCTTGAGGACTAAGGTGCGCCTGACACAGGCCATGATATTTCCAATCTCCTCGTATGCATGTGAGAGCTGGACAATGAATAAGGAAGACCGAAGAAGAGTTGATGCTTTTGAGTTATGATGCTGGCAAAGAATGCTGAAGGTACCATGGACTGCCAAAAGAGCTAACAGATCTGTCCTGGAAGAAGTGCAGCCAAGATGCTCTTTGGATGCGAGGATGGCCAGACTTTGTCTCACCTACTTTGGTCACGTTGTCAAAGGGGACCATTCCCTAGAGAAGGATGTCATGCTTGGTAAGGTGGAGGGTCCACGAAAGAGGGGAAGGCCTTCAACGAGATGGATTGACATGGTGGCTGCGACAATGGGCTCAAGTATAGCAAGGATCATGGAGCTGGCGCGGGATTGGGCGGTGTTTCCTTCCACTGTGCATGGGGTCGCTATGAGTTGGAAGTGACTTGACAGCACCTAATAACAATAACAACAACAACAACAACAGTCAGAAGGACTTGGTGATTGACCTCAACAACAAAAAGACAAATAATCCAATTAAAAAGGGACAGAAGACATGAAAACACTTCAGCAAAGAGGATATTCAGGTGGCCAATAAACATATGAAGAAATGCTCATGATCATTAGCCATTAGAGAGATGCAAATCAAAACAACAATGAGATCTTGCCCCAGCAGTAGTAGCAAAGTTCAACAAGACAGAAAATAACAAATTCTGGTGAGGATGCGGAGAGATTGGGAATCTCATACACTGCTGGTGGGACTGTCAAATGATACAACCACTGTGGAAAGAAGTATGGTGATTCCTTAAGAAGTTGGAATTAGAGTTACCATTTGACCCAGCCTTTCCATTACTAGGTATATATCCTAAAGAAGTGAGAGCCAGGACAAGAACAGATATATGCACACCCATGTTCATCACAGCACTATTTCCAATAGCCAAAAGATGGAAACAACCTAGGTGTCCATCAACTGAGGAATGGATAACCAAACTATGGTACATACACACAATGGAATACTATGCAACCCTAAAGAATAATGTAGACTCTGCAAAACACTGCATAACATGGATGAACTTGGAGGACATTATGCTGAGTAAAATAGTCAATCACAGAAGGACAAATATTGTAATAGTCCATTATTGTAAAAATGAAGGAATGGTTTATATAGGAAGGAAATTTTCTTTGTTGGTTACCAGGGGTGTGAGGGGAGGAGAGGGAACACTGTTTATTAAATTAAACAGAAAAAAAAAGGACTTGGTGATTGACTGAATGAGTGAGAAGGAAAAAGTTGAGGACAATCTGACCATTAAAAAAAAAATTCACTAAAAAAAAATTCACTGCTGTTGAGTCATATCCAACTCACAGCGACCCCTCCTTGGGTTTCTGAGGCAGTATCACTACAGAAGTAGATTGCCCAACCTTCCTTCTGAGGAATTGCTGGTGGGTTTGAACCACCAGCCTTCTGGTTAGCAGTCAAATGCCTTAGACACTATGCCATCAGAGCATAGGTTCACAGAATTCGGCAACTCAAGAAATCACACACACCATGTCCTTGAAATGAGTGACAATTGGCCAATGCCTAAAAAAGTTTTGGATTTGGTGTTTCCACAGATCAAGTATTTGAGAAGGAGAGCTCTGAATCATCCTATCTGCAAAGAATGAAAGCCAGCTTAGAGATAGAAATGTCATGAATGAAACAGCCACTTGTCTTGGCAGCATTAAAGCAATCTGTCACCTATTTTCCTAACTTCGTTCTTGGATACAAAGAGCATTGTTTGAGTGAACAAAAAAAAAAAAAAAAAAAAGTAAGGAATCTGTAAGGAACTGTTTACCCAGAGATATTGATAAGAGTTCAGATTGGAGAAGACATGCATGTGAATGAGAAAGGACATGGGCAACTCCAAAAACAAATATTCTGTCTGCTGCAAAGGGTTGGGACATCCATCTCAGAAACTCAAAACTGTGAATGGAAAGAAAGGAGATTTCCAACCTCTATTCTAGGCATGTCTAAAATATTCTGAAAATGATTTGACTTCTCTAGAAACCGTTTCCCATATGATGATATAAAAAGGGAAACTCTGCTTGAGGACAATAAGCTGATGGTGACTGAGGAGGACTTGGGGGCTCTCTGATTACCTCCATCAGATTCAAGAATGGTCCTTCCCTGTCCCAGTATACCCTCCTCTCAGCTGTTTCACATGCTGCCCAACATAGCAAGCATTCACTACATGAAGATCTAGGTCATTCCCATTTTAGAAAAATTCCTTTAAAAATGGAAGTGTCAAAGTATGGCATCTGTGGCATACAAAAACCTTCAGGATTTGCCCCAGACTGGTTTTGATTGTGGTTCTTATTGTTGGTACTGTTAGCTAAACTCAGGATGTCTATCCTTGCAAAGATGGTTTCTTCTGGGAATACTCTCCAGACTTTCAACTTATGGGCACTAATTAGACCTATGGTCAGGATTCAGAGGGCTCAGTAAGAAGAGTTGTAATTGAGTCTAGGATCCAAGAGTGCCAGCCAAGTCTGGGGCCAAATGGGAGAGGATAAGAAAGTTCGAATGTTCAGCTCTCTAATGGCAAACATTAGAGGCTTGGAGCTGTCAAATACAAAACAAATTCAGACTAGACAGAAAAAGCAGTTTGCTATCAAGTCAGTTCTGACTCATGATGACCCCATGTGTGTCAGACAAGAATTGCGCTCCATTGGGTTTTCAACAGCTAATTTTTTGGAAGTGTATCACCAAGCCATTGTTCTGAGGCACATCTGAGTAGAGTCAAAGCTCCAATCTTTCAGTTAGCAGTCAAGTGCATTAACTGTGTGTACCACCCACCACTTTGATAGGAAAAGACTGTTGCAAGGGGGGAAAGAGAAAAACACTATTGCAGTAGTGGAGGAGGGAGATTATTACAGTAGGCAGAATGTTCCAACCATAAGAACAGCAAGCCTGTGAAATCAGAATATTTTACACTGAGACCAGCCTGTTCTCCTAGAAGGTCCCTCAAGGGGTTAGCTCAAGGCTGAGGGAGGGGCAACACAAGCTCAACCACAGTTAGGTTAACAAGCACTTTTTGATTGATGGGCAAGTCAGCAGCTCCCATACTCATTAATGAAGCAAGGATTGGGGATATGAGGGTCTGTTTCTGGTCATGTCATAGGTAGACAGGGGGCACGTATGAGTCTAATCTAAGTCACATGGAGAAGGATGGTTCTTTTCAGTAAACTGTTTTCCTGAACACAAAGGGCGGGGAGATTTCTAGCTTACTAAGTGAGAGAAGGGAACTCTGGTAGCAGAGTGCCTAAGGCACTTGACTGCTAATGAGAAGGCTGGTGGTTCAAACTCACCAGCCATTCCTTGGAACGAAGGTTGGGCAATCTATTTCCGTAGAGATACCACCTCAGAAACCCAAGGAGGGGTTGCTATGATTCCCAGATCACAGGGTTCAGGTAAAATTCAACAATGACCAAGATGTGCCCTACAAAGAGAAAACAGTCTTGGCATTTAGGGAAGGACTTGAGCCTCAACCAGTAGGTAAGACAGAAAAAACTGAAAAGGGAGCAGTGATGCTAAAGGAAGCTCTCCTTGAAGACTGAAAGTTTATTTTTCTACAGGAGGTAAGAGCCTGCTCAAATGGTTGCTAATCTATGACAAATTGCACTACACAGTGAAACACTGTTTTGAAGTAAATCCCCATACCCCACTCCATAAAAATGATACTTTATGGCTCATTCTAGTAATCCTTCACCCATTTAGATTCTGCCTGGCAGAGAAAGGTGACATTGTTCAATGGAATTAAGTCCTCTGAGCTCCCTCTGCTTGCCAAGAAAGAGCATCCAACTGCTGTTATGTGGATTATTCCGTTAAAAATTTGGAACACAAACATGAGGAGAGTTGTCTAGAATCACCAGAATTCACTTGATTTTGTCAAGAAACAACAACAACCAAAAATTTACCTCCTGAAGTTTTTAATGGACTTATACAAAAGTATGACGTTTGATGCATTTACCAGGTTCAGAAGGAAAAGGGTGCTGAATGCCAGAGGCCCATCAGCAACAACTTCTCATTTTGCAGCTTTTGGTGGCAATGGGGAAAAACTGCTGGGTCTCTTTGTTTGCATCTGTCACTTCCACCCTTGTGTGCAAATCAGAAGTGTGGGGAGCTTTTTCTGAAGGAATCACCCACTAGTAGGAGAAAAATACTCCTATCATTTTTTTTCTCCCTCATTTGGAATTTTTGGTGCTATATTAGATAAGAATTGACAAGTACCTAAGTCTGGAAATCTGACACCAAAACTTTTTTCTTTTTAATTCAATTTTTGAAGACCATATTTACAGGGCAATGTGATCTATTTATTTATATATTTCTAATTTTTATTGTGATTTGGGTGAAAGTTCTCAGAGCAAATTCATTTTATTATTATTATTATTGTGAGTTGGATGAAGGTTTACAGAGCAAATTCACTTTCCATACAGCAGTTCACATATACTTTGTCTCATGTCATTGACCACAGTTTACCACAATGCAACA
>NW_006921781.1:1270771-1306218 GCF_000298275.1 Orycteropus afer afer
TTCTTAGGTCCTACCACCACTCAGGAATCTCCAAGCTGTCTGTACCTTCAGGATCACTGCCAGACCACAGCTCCGTATGTCTCCTTTTTTGGTATTTTCACACAAATTCTTCTGCTAGTTGGGGTTTAGTCTACTTCTATATCCTTCCCTTCAAGGCTCAGGGGTCCAAGATTATCTTTTGTGTCTGTGTCAATTGGATTCCCTTTTCTTTGTTGAAGAGGGTCTGTGCAGTTTTTCTTCCTAGTCTGCCATCTTGCCGGAACTCCCAGATTCATTTTCCATACAGCATTTCATACACATTTTGTTTCATGACATTGACTGCAATTCCCACAATGTAACAGTTCTCTTCCCACTTCCTCCCTGTAGTTACCTCTTTCTTGTATCCTTCCCTCTCCTGCACTACACCCACCCACAGCCGCCTCCCTGTGCAAATACTGCCCCTCTGTTCTCCCATGATTGATTGATTGCTCCAAGAAGTGTATCTACCTGATGTAAATGTTCACCCCAAATTCCTGTCTATTGTTTGGCTGGAAGCCGGAAGCCACAGGAGTGAGTTCAGTTCCAGACCTGAAGCGTAACTAGGGGCCATAGTCTCAGGGGTCTCACAAAGCTCTGTCAGACCAGCAAACCTGGCACAATGGCTAAGGCACTTGACTGCTAACCAGAAGACTGGGGGTTCAAACCCACCAGCCACTCCTCAGAAGGAAGATGGAGCAATCTATTTCCATAGTGATACTGCCTTGGAAACCCAAGGAGGAGTCGCTATGAGTTGCGTCTGACTCGACGGCACATAACAACAACAACAACAACATGATTTTTAGTTTTGTTTCACATTGTTTCTCCACTCTACTCAGGATCTCCTGCACTGTTCCCTTTAAGAGTGGTTGACAATGGTAGCAAGGCACAATCTAGTTCTTCTGATCTCATGGTCAGATAGGCTGAGGATCACCTGATCTACCAGTCCCTTGGTAGATTGTTTCCATGTGTCTTTGGTTTTCTTCATTCTTCTTTGCTCTGGATGAGGAGAGACCCATCGCTGCATCTAGATGGCTGTTTGCAAGCTTTTAAGATCCCAGTTGTTACTCACCAAAGTACAATATGTTGTTGTTATGTGCCGTCGAGTCAGACTCGACTCATAGCAACCCCTCTTTGGGTTTCTGAGGCAATATAGGACTATGTTTTTTGTAGTACGTTATGCCAGTTGAGCTTGATGTCCCTTGTGACCATGATCCTGAGCTCTAACATAAAGAGTTGGAGATCTGGGATTGTCCGGTTTGCATTGAAATCTCAGATGGGGTCTTGCTAGCTGGATAATTTCTGGAAAGTTTACTTGGAGTTTTCATTTCTACAGTTGTAGAAGAAACAGGGTTGTGAGAATCAAAAGAGGTCATGTAAAAATGATGTGCAAAGGGCTCTGTGGTTGTGGCTTACTACACAACCAGAACTTGCTCAAGTCTCAAAAATTTAGCCAGCATGAACAACAGTTTCCCACTACTGTCAAGCCAATTCTAACTGTAAATGACCCCATATGACAGAGTAGAACTGCCCCATAGGTTTTTCCAAGGCTATAATCTTTACAAGACCAGACAACCACATCTTTCTTCCATGGAACAGCTGATGGGCTCCAACTGCCGACCTTTCAGTTAGCATGTTAGCACTCAACAATTGTGCCACCAGGGGTACTTGCACAATAGGAGTGAGGATATCCCAGTGTCAAACTCACAGCTATCACAGCAGTTTGTCCATCAGCAAAATGAATAAACTCCTTCACATGTCCCTATCTACTATATCCATTACCAGTAGATGGAATATTTTATTGACAATCAGCAGCATCATTCATCCCACTACAGTAGGTCCCAAACTTTCCTGCATATTGGAATGAGCTGGATGTTCATGGGATGTTTTGAAATATCCCAATACCCAGGTAGTACCTAATACCAATTAAATCAAAATCCAAGCTTCTAGGGTGAGGTCCAGGTATGAGCAGTTTTTAAAGACCCTCTGATGATTCCACTATATAACAAAGTTTGGGAACCATTATCCAACTTAGTCACCTGAGACCACCTTTCAACTCCTTGGTTCTAATGTATATGCAAATCTGAAATTGAGCCAAAGCTGAGAACACCAAATTAGGAACCGCTTCATCTCTCTTCAGTCAGCCTGATAATGTCCCACCCTCAACCCTTGCATGCAACTGGGAGATGTGACCCAAGAGGAGATAGAGGGAACCCTGGGGTGGGTAGGTAAGCCTAGGCTCCAGGAGAGTGCAGAAAGCCCTTCCCGAAATGGATGGTCAATACTAGTTGCTGTTGAATCAATTCCAACTCATGGTGACTCGTGTGAGAGTAGAACTGTGCTCTGTAGGGTTTTCAGTGGCTGACTTTTTGGAAGTAGGTGGCCAGGTCTTTCTTCTGAAGCACCTTGGAGTGAATTCAAAGCTCCAAACTTTTAGTTAGCTGCCAAGTACTTAACCACCCAGGGATTCCAAGGACTCCATAGGGGTAATATAAAAAGGGATTTCAAGAGCAAATTTGGCTATTTCTGGGATAACCAAAGACCAGTAGATTTCTTCACTGTAGTATTTCTCAGACTCTTTAAGTTGGAATGATGATCAATCTACAGGGTATGTTGTAGCAGCATTCCCCCTGTTAATTTTACCACAGAGACCTTTGTTTTTCTCAGAGCATTTCAAAGACTACTTCAAGAAATATACTTCGAAAAACCTACAGCAGTGGTTCTCAATGGGGATGGGGGACATTTTGCATGTGTGTTGGGGGGGGGCATGTTCAGTGTTCATTTGACAATATTTGGAGACATTGTGAGTGTCCCAGCTGGCACTGGGGTGGCTATTACTGGTATCTAGTGGGTAGAGCCAGGGATGCTGTTAAATATCCTACAATGCACAAGACAACGCCCACAACAAAGAATTATCCAGCCCCAAACGTGGTAGTTAAAAAAACCCTAGAGCTACTTCTCCCAAAGACCCACTCTTACCCCATAGCCTCAGAAACTGAAAATGATGAAGGAAGCTAGGAGGCGACAGAGGAAAAGAAAAGAAAAAAGGGACAAAGGGGAAAAGAAAAGAGAGAATAAAGAAAGCAGGAGGAAAGAAGAGACTGGGGTAGTGAATAAAAGAGAAAAATAAATCCAAAATACACTGATGTTGACTGGCTTCAGCCTCCTCATTCATGCCTTTATTATTTCTCTGAGATTAGGGAGGCCAGTAATTCTTCTCTTCAGCAGGCACCACCTCCCAGGGGAAGGTCAGGAGGACTAAGGAAGGTGGGAGACTGTCTTTGCCCGAGTGTTCTGAGTGTTCCGTGCCCCGAGCTCTGTGCCTCTGCGTGCCTCAGCGGCTTCAGATCCGGCTGGGCTTCTTAGGCTCCTTGTCCTTGGCAGGCATGAAGGCGTATAGCTCCTCGAGGAGCATCTGCATCCGCGCAGTGACTTGCGTCACCGTGTCGATGACCAGCTTTTGCTGCAGTTTCAGCTTGTTGTTCTCCCACAGGGCCTTGTTCTCCTCCTGGAAGACCCTGTGCTCCTCGCGCAGCGCGTGCAGCACCCGGTTCTCCTCCTGCAGCAGCTGGTTCTCCTCGCGGAGGACTTGGAGGTTCCGGTTCTCCTCCTCGCGCAGAGCGTGAAGCGCCTGGTTCATCTCCTGCAGCAGCTGCATGGGCTGGTCCCCTTCCGGCAGGCCCGCGCTGCCCTTACTCTGCTCCTCCTCCTCGGAAGCACTCACTAGGTTGTTGACCATTTGACGTAGGGCTCGGAGGGTCTTGGAATTGTCCTGTGCCCTGGGGTGCCCTCTAGGCTCATCGAAGGGAGAGGAGAGGCCTGTGGCCTGGTCGGGCAGCAGCCCGGGGCTGTGGGGCTCTTCGTGAGGCGAGGATACCGGTTTGTTCTCCTCCGCAGGGGCTGCCTTGTCTTCCGTCTGGGCCCAGTAGGCCCTTCTCTGCTCCAGCAGCTGCTGCAGGGTCCGGTTCTCCTCACGGAGGAGCTGTAGGGCGCTGTTCTCTTTGCTGCGCTGCACCTGTAGGGCCGAGTCCTCCTTCGAAACCTCGACTGCCATGTTATCTTTGTGCAGCGGCGCCGGGGGCGACGGCTGGGAGGTCCCGCTTTCCTCGCGGCCTAGCGCGACCTTGTGCTCCTCCCAGAAGGCCTGCAGGATCTTGTTCTCCTTGCGCAGGGTCTTGTTCTCCTCTCTCAGCGCCTTGTTCTCCTCGCGCAGGGACTTGTTCTCTTCCTGCAGCAGGTACTCTTTAGCCATCCGCCTGTGGTACAGCCTGTGGTGGAAGGAGGAGGAGGGCGAGAAGTAAGGAGACTGCAGCCGGCAGTTCTCGTTCACCCACCGCCCGTCCTGGAAGACGAACATCTCGTCGCTGAGCTGAACGCGGGGAGGGTTGTAATCCAGGTCGAGGTCAGCTTGAGAGGTGGGGCGCTCCATGGCGTCCAAGGGCACGGAGGAGAAGCGGTTCAGCGGGTATGAATGCTGGCTGACGACCCTGCGGCTCACCCTGGGCAGGGCAGCCTGCCGCGCGCACCGCGGAGTGGTGTACAAGTTGTGGAACCTCAAGAAGGGCTCAGCTGTGCTCCTCTGTGGGAGAGAACAAGAAAGGCCGGCTTTAAAGGAGGATTTGACAAACCCAGCGCTGGCTGAGACCCTAAAGTAGCCCAGTGTGGGATGCACCCTGGAAAAGAGGCAACATTGGCAACAGTTCATTTAAGTATAAGAGCATCTGGCGCAGCCACATGGGTCCCTGGGTGGCTCAACAAAGTGTTTAGCAGCTAACTGAAAGGTTAGAGGTTGGAATTCACCCAAAGGTGCCTTGGAAGAAAGACTTGGCGATCTATGTCTGAAAGATCACAACCTTTGAAAACCCTATGGAGCACAGTTCTACTCTGACACATGTGGGGCCACTGTGGGTCAAAATTAACAAGAGGGCAACTGGGTTTTGGTTTGGCCACTGTGGGCACTTTTGCACTTGACCATTTGGGATCCTCACAAGAACGTGTATTATAGGGTGGTACACTCCAAAGGCACGAACTTTAAAGTCAATCAAGTCTTTTGAGCCCTTGCCCCATCATTTACCAGTCATAAGAACCCAAACCAGTTGCAGTGAGTTGATACTGACTCATGGTGACCCCTGTATATCAGAGTAGAACTAACTGTGCTCTATAGCTTTTGAATGGCTCATTCTTCAGAAGTAGATACCAGGTCTTTTCTCTGAGGTGTCTCTGCTTGCACTGGAACCTATCTTTTCAGTCAGCAGCCAAATGTGTTAACCGTTTGCACCACTCCACCAAACCAGACTCACTGCCATCGACTCTGTTCCAACTCAGAGACCCCCATAGGGTTTCCAAAGCTGTAAATCTTTACAGAGACTGCCTCATCTTTCTTCCATGGAGTGGCTGGTAGGTTCGAACCACTGACCTTTTGGTTAGCAGCCAAATACCTTAACCACTACACCACCAGTGCCTAAGGCATTTGACTGCTAACCAAAAGTCTGGCCGTTCAAGCCTTCCAGCCACTCCATGGAAGGAAGACTGGGCAATCTACTTCTGTAAAGATTTACTGCCTCAGAAACCCAATGGGGGTCGCTGTGAGCTAGTATCAACTCAATGACAGTGGGTGGGTTAGAAACTTCAAACAAGGTCTGACAATTAAGCAGAAGGGCCCAGCTTGGCTCGGTCACCAGTGTATACCTGGGAAATGGAACTAAATTCCTCTGTGCCTCAGCTTCCTCATCTCTAGGATGGGGTTGATGATCTCTAACTCACAGCTTTGCTGTGAGAATTAAATGATAATGCATTCAATGTGCTAGTTGTGGAGCCTGGTTTCTGAAAGCGTTGCATGAATAGTGTCTCTTGTAACACTACCTTAATAGCCATTGTCAGTTGTGTGACAGATGAAGAAACCGAGTCCCAGGAAGTGAATCACTTGTCTAGACTCCAGAGTCTTCTTGCAGGCTGGGTCAAGGATGGAACTTACATTTTTTTCCTTACCAAGCCACCTGGGATCATAGTGTGGACACCTGCAATACTCAGGAAAAGCCAGAAAACACCACCTCTCTAGGAAGAAGATGTAACTCTCTTAAATGAATCAGGCACCTAAAGGTGGATTTCTCCAGAAGGTGGAATGCATGGGTACATCCCCGGCAAGCACCAACACTTGTGGGTGAGTAATTCACCACAGTGGCCTTGAACCTTAAGACACTGCATGAAAAGGAGATCCTGTCCACAGAGCTTCAATTCAACCTGCCAGTGGCTTTCACACTTCCCTGAACAGAAGAATGACCTGAGTGAGATTGAAGAGAGATTTCTGAGTCCTCCATCTGCAGTCTTATTCACTCAACCTGGGATACAGTTCTGGAATCTGTATCATCAGCTCCCATGGGTGTTTTTGCTGCAGATGATCAGGACTTCTCTCAGTCAGGTAAAAGGGGCAGTTTGCCCAGGTGAAGGTACACCAGACTGGGACCACAAACTTTGGATTCTCATCCTGGTTCTGTCATCGATGGGCAGAGTGACAATGAAGAGCTCTCTCACCCTCTCTGAGATGCCTGTTTATTACTGTTAAAAAAGTGTTCCTGGGTGGCACATATGGTTAAGTGCTTGGTTACTAGCCAAAATGTTGGCGGTTCGAACCTACTCAGAGGTACCTCAGAAGAAAGGACTGGCAATCTGCTTCCAAAAGGTCATAGCCTAGAAAACCCTATGGAGCAGTTCTGCTCTGCATACATGGTATCACTATGAGTTGGAATAGACTCAAAGGCTACTAACAACAAAAACAACAGCAAAAAGGAGGAAATTAGACACCTTGATCTCAAAGGCACCTTCCCAACATCGAAAGTCAATGAAATGTGCCCGTAAAATGGAAGCATGCTTAGTTCACAACACCATTGTGAGGCTTGAATGTAATAATGAGTGAAAAAGTATTTTTAAAGCTGCCAACTGCTATAGTAATATAAGATACTGTTATCAAGAGAAGTAGATTTCACTAATGGAAGAATTCTGAGATGTATTCAAAACAGTGATGGACACCTGGAAACTACCTTGGAGAAGAGGTGACAGTTGCAACAGTGAATTCAAATAAAAATAAGATCTGATAGCTACTTCAAAAGACACCAAAACATTCCATCCAAGTACATTTGAAATGCCCCCCAAATATCAAGTCCTCATTTCTCAGGTTTTATTACTTGATTCTACAATCAATGCCAATGGAAGCAGTAGTCAAGACATCAAAAGATGTATTGCATTGGGCAAATCTGTTGCAAAAGACCGCTTTCAAGTGTTAAAGAGCAAAGATACCTCCTTGAAGACTAAGATGCGCCTTACCCAAACCATGGTATTTTCAGTCACCTCACATGCATGTGAGAGCTGGACAATGAATTAAGAAGACTGAAGAAGAGTTGATGCTTTTGAGTTGTGGTGTTGGCGAAGAATGCTGAAGGTACCATGGACTGCAAAAAGAACTAACATATCTGTCCTGGAAGAAGTGCAGCTGGAATGCTTCTTGGAAACGAGAATGGCCAGACTGCATCTCACCTACTCTGGTCATATTGTCAGAAGGGACCATTCTCTGGAGAAGGATGTCATGCTTGGTAAAGTGGAGGGTCAACAAAGGAAAGGAAGGTCCTTGACAAGATGGATTGACACGGTGGCTGCAATGATGGACTCAAGTATAGCAGGGATCATATGGCTGGCACAGGACTGAGCAGTGTTTCATTCTGTTATGGTACATAAGGTTGCTATGATTTGGAGACAACTCGATAGCACATAACAAGAACAAACAACATTTCTCAGGTTATTTCACAATTTTACAGATAGAGAAGATGGGAAACAAGTTGCTTATCTACATACATATATAGAGATAATGTAATTTGCCAAGGACATACAGTTGGTTAGGATTTTTTCTTTTTTTTCAATTGTGTTTTGGGTGAAAGTTTACAGAGCAAATTTATTTTCCATATGGCAATTCATACACATTTTGTTTCATGACACTGACTGCAATTCTTCACATTGTGACAGCTCTCTTCCCACTTCCCCCCTATAGTTACCTCTTCCCTGTGTCCTCCTTTCCTATGCATTCTTGCCCTCTGAGCTATCTCCCTGTGCAAATACTGCCCTTCTCTTCTGTGAAAAGTTGGTTAGGATTTTTAAGACCCAAAGAGCTAGATAAATAGAAAGCACAGTTATAAGCCATTAACTTTGCAATAAGGGCATGCCAGTAGTTTTGTAAGGATATGCTTAATCTTCCAGATAGTGAGGGTGGGAGGACATTCTGCAGTCAGCTTCTTATTTAAATAAATTCAGCCTCCCTGGTTTATCCATGCCCCAATTAGGGGAGGACATTGGCTCTGGTGTGATCAGAAGAACACAGACCAGAGTTGATAGTCCAGGCAAGCATTTTCCTTGTAAGCTTCAGGTCCTTTGATGCCAGTGAATAAGGGGTGACTCTTGAGAGGTCCCTGTTTGCACTGGAACCTGTACAGAGCTCCATCTCAGCAGGATCTTGCTCTAGAAGATGTTGTTATTGTTACTGGCTGCCATTAAGTCAGCCTGGACTCCCACGCACAATGGAATGAAATGCTGCCCCAGTCCTGCACCATCCACATGGTTGGTTGTGGATCAGACCTTTGTGATCAATGGGGTTCTTATTGGCTGATTTTCAGAAGTGGATTGCCAGGCCTTTCTTCCTAGTCTATCTTAGTCTGGAAGCTCCACTGAAATCTGTTCAGCATTATAGCAACATACAGGCCCCCACTGACAATTGGGCAGTGGCTAAAAGTGGGAACAGAACCTGGGTCTTCAGCATGGAAGACGTGAATTCTACTATCAAACTACCACAATCACCCTAGAAGATATTCTCATGGGAAAATGTGGTTTTAGTCAACAGAGAAGGGAAGAAGGAAACAAATAGTGAGGCCCAGTTTTGTGCTTTTCCCTGAGCTGAGCATTTCACCACCTGAATTCATTTAATCCTCACAGCTCTGACTTACAAGGTGTTACTATTCCCATTTTATGGATAGGGAAACTGAAACTCAGAGAAGCTGAATAGCCAACACTAGGCCCCTCACTAAGACACAAGCCCTGGTCTGGTTCCCTGAACTTGTCACCTGGCAAATCACCATGGTTTTATCAAAGGACTGGGTATACTTTGGGGATCAAGATATTTTTTCTTAATTTTTTATTATGCAAAATTCCAAACATATACAAAAGGAGAGCAAATAGCCTAATAAATTCCCATGTGCCCAGCATCCCTTCACCTCAGCAATTAGCAAATGAAGGCCAAACTTGTTTTAGCCAACCTCCACCCAAGTCTACAACTGTGCCCCATCACTGGGTTATATTAAAGCAAATCACAGGCCGCATGTCATTTTCTCCGTCAATACTTGAGTGTGTATCTTTTTTACATAGCCACAAAACCATTGTTATTGTTATTGTTAGGTACCCTTGAGTGAATTCCAACTCATAGTGACCTTATTAGTCAGAGTAGAGCTGCCCTATAGGATTTCCAAGGCTGTAATCTTTATGGAAGCAGACTGCCACGTCTTTCTCCTGTGGAGTGGATAGTAGTTTCAAACCATTGTCCTTTCAATTAGCAGCCCAGCACTTAGCCCATGAAAAAATTGGTAGTGATCTCTCGATATTAGCAAAGACTGAGTCAGAGTTCAAATTCTCCCAATGTCTCATAATATTTTCACTATTGCTTTGGTTTAGTCAGAGAGATTTTCTTCCTGATCCAACTGAGCATTCAAGGACAACTCACTAATAATTTATGCCAGAATGACTTTTCCATCATCCCATTCAGCTGCTTTTATTCTGTATCCACATCCTAAACAGAGAACCCAGGGAATTTTTGACTGTCTTCTCAACAGGATTGCATTAAATAAAACCTTACCCTCACTGTGGATGATATGGAGATTGGGTCAACATCCTTGTACTCCCCATGATGGTGACCTTGGTCACATCCTCTCATTCTCTGGTCTTGGTTTCTGCTTCTGTATCATGAAGGTTGGAGATATTATCTCTAAGTGCCCTCTTGTTGAACTTTCTCTGGTCCAGTGGTTCATGTTTGTATAGCATCACTATGGCCCCAGCCCTGATGAGCCAGCATCTTCTTTAACCAATCTAGTTGGCATCTTGTTCCCACTCTTAAGTGGTCAGTGCTCCCAAGGCAGACCCTGTGCCTTCTCTGTTTTGTCCCCATAACACCTACTCCAGAAAATGGTGATGGACTAACAGGTCCCCTTTATTTCCTTAACCAGGAAACCAAATAGTCATCTTATTACTCAGCCCTGCTCACTTTCTTCTTATCCTCAAACAAGACCAACATAATGGCCAAATTCAGCATTATTCATGGCTTAGTTTCTCAGAACAATAATATTTTTTTAAAATATTTGTGTGTTTACTTTAATGAGTATTAGACAAATATGCCTATTTCATCAAACCATAATTAGGAGTTTGCACCATGGGCACTGCAGTTAACACATTAACTGCTAACCAAAAGATTGCAGGTGTGAGTCCACTCAGAGGTACCTTGGCAAAAAGGCCTGACAATCTACTTCTGAAAAGTCATCAGAAAAATCTGTAGATCACAGTTCTTCTCTGATACACATGGAGTTGTCATTAGTCAGAGTCAACATGACAGCAACTGGTTTTAAAATCCAATGAGTATTATCCAGGTGTGACTGAAATAAGCAGTGCCTTTTCCACTTTTGAAAGAGAGAAGATTTAAAGGAAAAAATAAGTAATACAGGCATCTTCAGATAGGACATGAATCATTACTGAACTTTGGACTAACATTGAGCCAAGACAACTTCTTTCTTGTAGCATTTCACTGATTCTGATCAGGCTTACCCAGACTTAGTCCTCAGAAAAAAGAACTTTTTGGTCTTGTGAAAACTCCTCACCCTAGTTGTGCTCCTGCTCTGAATGTTCTTTCACTGATTCTTAGTCCACATTCATTTATCAATGAATCAAGGAATATTAATTTAGCATCTACTGTGTCCCCAAGCTCTCTGACTCTGCTTTCATGGAACTTCTAATCAATTTGAAAGATCGGTGAATAGCACCAATTATTTCTTGTTGCAGATGAGTCAAGTCACAGTGTAACAAGCATTAATGCGGGCATGGTGCAGAGAACAGGACTGGGCATCATGAAACCTGAAGAGTCCTGGCTCTGCATTGTGCAGTTGCATGCCCTTTACCAAGCACTTAACACCCACGCCTCAGTTTCCATATCTATCTAGAAAATGTAGATGCTAACATGATTCAAAGAGCCACTCCATGTGATTGTGCAGGTTGTCCACTGCCCAACACTAGGGCATACCATTCACAACTATTACTACAGTGCCCAACCTGGCTAACATCTGTCTTTATTTACTACAAAGTTCAAAACAAAATACGTGACATTTGCTTTATATATAAAGAACTACAAACATGCAAGAATGGTTACCTTGCATACAGAATGGAGGTTGCTTACCATTTCTTTAGAGGAAGATAGTTTAGAACAAGAAGAAGGAAATAACACTTACTGAATGACTATTATGTGCCAGATGATGTGCTGATTGCTTTACATATTCATAAATAATATCTTACCAAAAAGAGTTGGCATGGAAATAGACTCTATCCAAGATCACATAGCTGGCAAGGGGCCAGAATCATGGTTTAAAACCAGGATATCTGACTCCACACTCCATGTGAATTCAAGCACTTCGTAATGCCAGGATATTTTCTTTTGTATGTGTTGATATCATTGCATCTCAGTGGTTCTCTTATGTCCTGTTTCCTCTTCCCCCATGAATAATTTGCAATTCTCTCCAGACAGTGACCTATCTTTTATTTCTTTGGCACTAGCCCTGGGAATTAGCAGAACACACTTCACATACAGTGGAGGCTGAAAGAGTTCCTGCCAATGATTAATTAACCAGAATAAACTGCAAGATAAGAAGGACGTGTGAGGCTCAACTAGCTGAAACTGTTAATATCCTACCATTTAGAGCCACAAAAGTGGTGATTTCATGTCTTAATATATCTGGCAAAGCTATACCCTCATTTCAATTCATGTTTAAAGCTTTAAAATAGTAGTCACAGTGCAGAACTGTTACAACATGGTGCATACTTAGTCTATTGACAGTGGGTTTTTCTCCATTTGAATTCCACAGAACCCTAGGATCATCTGTTTACTCTTTAAAGGAAACTGCCTCCATGCACACAAGCATGCTAGTTATCCAATTCATCATCCTATGCTTATACTCAAATGAGGATACCCATGGTATAGATACCCAGACCAGTTGCTGTTGAGTTGATTCCAACTCATGATCCTGCTACATGTGTTGGAGTACAACTGTGTTGTATAGAGTTTTCAGTGGCTGATTTCTCAGAAGTAGATCACCAGGCCTTTCTTCGCACTCAGAGATTTTAATCCAATGAGGGTAGAGGCCCAAAATCCCCAGTAACTTTGGGGTCAGAAGTTTCATTTTTGAATGCTCTTGAGAATCGCATGATTCAGAGCCGTCTCAGATGGTTGTGCAGGTCTCAGAATGTCACCTCTAAAATAAACCTAAACATAATTGTTCTATTTCATGGAATTGCTGGGAGAGGGCATGACAGTGCTAGGTAAGCTGTCATAAAGACCAAACAGATGGGCAGTTTTACTGTTAGGATTTAAACATTCCTGGCCCAAAGCACTACAGTGTTTGTTGGATATAATTCTTTCTGAAAGGGTTTTTCAAAAAGTGAACATCTAGATTAAGAAAATACATGAATATATAATATCTAAAGCTTCGTTCCAAACTAAAACCAAAGTCACTGCCATCAAGTCAATTCTGACTCATAGAGACCCCCATTGGGTTTCCAAGGAGCAATTGGTGGGTTCAAACCACTGAACTTTCTGGTTATCAGCCAAATGCCTTAATCATTACACCACCCACATTTAAAGCCAGTTCTTCCCCATTAGGTCCTTTCAGCCAGTGGTATCACTGGGTTGATTTTATAAGGTGAGCTAATCTGCCGTTGATGTCCTCAAGTCCTGACATGAGGTCTGTGTCAATAAAAAGCCTTCTGAATGCTCCAGAAAGGTTTTCCTGGTTTGTTGAGTGGTCAAACGAGCTGGGAGACAGAGTGTATGCCAGTGTGGTCCAAGTTTCCCATAAAGGAAAGGACTGTCTCTTTCTTGGTCTCTGTGAAATGCCCTTGCATGTGGACACAGACCCAGGAAGAGGGTCTTTGTGGAATAATGGAATATGAGAATAGATATGGGATGATTGACTATAGTATGCATAAAAGTCTCTGGGTTACCATGCCCAGCCAATGGTTACCATGCCCAGCTGCTTACCAAAAGGTTGACAGAGGTGCCTCAAAAGAAAGCCTGGTGATCTACTTCCAAAAAATCAACCATTGAAAACCCTGTGGAATACAGTTCTACACTGACACACATGAGGGAGCTATGAGTCAGAGTCAACTCAATGGCAACTTGTTTTATGTCCCATTGAGGAACATAGAAAGGCCACCAAGAGACTCTGCCCTAAAGGAGCAATGTGTTTATGTTGTGACAGGATGATGCATTAGTGCAGGGGAACCAGAAAGGGCCCTGAGCACAAACATCTCCCTGAAATCCCACCTCTGGGCTGCATCCTTCCTTAGCATTAGGCATGGCCCATTCCCTGGCACCTCCTTTTCAAATGTGAAGGGAGATGCTCACAGTCACCAACAATGGTGTGTCTGTGTCAGATATCTGATCTCCAACTGGAGAGCATGGGGGAAGAAACCAACTGAAAGGGGTGAGTCAAAGGGCAGAGAGAAGGTGATAAGATGAATGTCACTTCCTGGTGCCAAAGGGTTTCTAAGGAACAGATCTCTCTGAGTGGGACCTTTAGGAGTATAGTTTTCTGGGGTTGGTGGCTGGCCATCTAAAGAGTTTGTGGGTAGGACTGAACAGTGACTGGCTAGGCTTAGCTGACAGGCACTGCATTCTTCTTTCCACTCCTGACTACCATAGGCCAGAGAGATGTCCAAATGCCCTTGGGAAAGTCCAATTCTATTGATCAGTGTTTTTGAATACCTACTTTGGCAATATTACTGAGGGTTGTGTCGGTGGTTCAGTGGTAGAATTCTCACCTTCTATAGGTAAGACCCGGGTTTGATTCCCAGTCAATGAACCTCAGGTGCAGTTACCACCTGAGTGGAAGCTCACATGTTGCTATGATGCTGAACAGGTTTCAGTGGAGCTTCCAGACTGAGACAGACTGGGAAGAAAAGCCTGACCACCTACTTCTGAAAATCAACCAATGAAACCCTATTGGTCACAATAGTCTGATCCCAACCACAATGATGGGGATGGTGTAGGACTGGGCAGCTTTTTGTTCTGTTGTACATGGAGTCCCAAGGAGTTGACAGTCCTTATGATTTGGAGGACCAACTAGATGGCAGCTAATAACAATAAGACCAGAGAATATTCAGCCATTTGAGGTGTTTTTGAGACAGATGAAGCTGAGCCCACACGCTACCAGCTTTCAGACAAGATTACAAGGCTGACTTTCATTATTATATTTTTAAATTAACTCAGCTCCTAACTACCCTGATAAAGTCAATGTCTGTTTTAATAAATTCTAGCAAGCAAAAGGGTAATTCCAAGGCAATGTATGATTGCTTTTTTTAGAATTACACTATTAGCAGCAAAGAAGATAGAGAAGATGTTACATGTGGTAGTTTTAGAAAAACATCTAGCACAGAATCTCCTGAAATCTTCCTGTGAACAGTTACTCAAACTGGCAGATACGGGTACTTTCAGTGAGATTCCATAGCTTCTGTAGAAGCTCAGACAAAGTGCAACATGAAAAAAAGGCAATCCCATGGGTAAAAGGGCCACAGGCAAGGCCTGTCAGCACTGCTTCTGACCCAATGTAGATCCTTCATCAAAGAACTGGGAGTCAACAGAACCTTTATGAAATTCACAGATAGCACTTACTGAGGCAATGTGGACAGTGCCTGTGAGAATGGAATCATTATGTGCAAAAGGAACCAGGAGGTCAGCTAGCTTGGGCAGGAAATAAGTGTTGGCTTGCAAGTTAATGTACAGGAGGGAAATAGATCAGCAACACAAATATTTAACATGAAGAAGAAAAACTGGAAATCAATAAGACCTGAAAAGACCTAAGGGTGATCACAAATAGTGAATTGTAGGCATTTGCAGCTTAAATTGTAGGCATGGGGAAGCTTAAACACCCAGCGTGATTGGGAGCTGGGAGGCCAGAGGCACTGTTGGAGCTGCTGCTGCATTTCCCTTCTAGGAGTAGATTCAGGTCCCAGAATAAAGCAGCCTGTGCAGAACACGTGGAGAGGTCAGAAATGGACAGGTAAGATGCGAGGAATCTGTCTCCTAGAAGTAGACTCATAGCTCTAAGACATGACCTGGCCCAGCCCCTCATGGCACAGTGGAGCCCATAGGCATTGATCTGGGTCCCAGACCCTAATTCCAGCTCTGCCATTACTACGGGGGTTACTGGGATTTCCAGTTCCGAGAGCTATAAAATATCTGCTTCACACCTATATGGTCCCATGTTGGGCACATAGTGTGATGTCCTAATTCCTCCTCCCCTTGTTTCCCAGATGATACTTTCCCCAAACCCTTCTCATTTTCTGATACAGATGCTTCAGAGAATTTTTGGTAGATTTAGCCAGTACACTGAGGCCCCTGGGTGGCTCGAACAGTTTGCATTCTCCTGCTAAACCTAGGCGATAGTGGTTTGAACCCACCCTGTGATACCACTGAAGAAACGCCTGGGAAATCTGCTTGTGTAAATATTGTTGGTGTTTTGTGCCATCGAGTTGATTCTAAGTCGTAGCTACAGGACAGAGTAGAACTGCCCCATGGGCTTTTCCAGGCTGTACTGTTTATGAGAGCAGATCACCAAGACTTTCTCCTCCAGAGCCACTGTAAAGATGACAAACAAGAAAACCCTACGGAGGAGTTCTACTATGTAACACATGGGGTAGCCAGAAGTCAGAATTGGCTGTCTGAGTTTGGTTGTTGTTGCTGTGGTTTTTGTCTTTTTGCTTTTTTGGTGGGGGTTAGCCAGCATACCAATTGTGCTCAACTGTGGTATAGGGAGGCTCAGTTCATTTACAGTTATAGATGCCCAAACCCTTCACCTACAACATCCAGCTAGAGCATCTCTGGCAGCTTCTGTATCTGGGGTATGCTTGTGCCCTCTTAGGAGGTTATCCATGAGGCCATCATTAGCCCATCTAGGGTGTATATGCCCACACAGCGGGCATCCTTTCATTCCGTCTGCCCCTTTTCCCAAGACTCAGCAGCACCCCCAGCTCATGCAGCAAGGAAAGTGAGCAGCCCCAGAACAAGCTCCAAACTTCTTAACCACTCTCCACTTCCATTTGCCTTCACTTCTCCTCCATTGCTGGGCTTGTTTCTGGGGGTGAGGGAGGGACCTTCAAGCTAAGCATAGATGGGAGCAATCTATCTTTCCAATCCCTGTACCCCATGACCAAATCCTATACCCACCTCCAGATTAGAACCCTCTATGTCTTAGCAATGCAAAGATCAATTTATAGGACCTATGAAGGAACCAAACTGCTCCAATTGGAGATGAAGAGGCCAAACTAACAACATGCATATTTCAAGTGGAATCAGACTTAACACAGGGCTTCCAGAGTTATAGAAACCCCTTGGTGAGTCATCCTGTCTAAAGATCAAGAGAAAGTTATTTGATATTCTGACTAAGCGTTGTGAGGTAAAATGGATAGAGAAATGGCTGTTCATTAGAAAGTTATACCAACCAAAAGAAAACCAACCAACCAACCCACTGCCATTGAGTCAATTTCAACTCATAGCAACTCCAGAGGACAGAGCAGAACTGCTCCATACAGTTTCCAAGGCTGTAAATCTTTACAAAGCAGACTGCCACATCTTTCTCTTACAGAGTGGCTGGTGGGTTCAGACCTCCACTCTTTTGGTTAGCAGCTGAGCACTTAACCACCATGTCACCGGGGCATGTCCAGAAAGTTATAAGGATAATATAGAAACAAATATCCAGAATTATTTCTTGTCCTATTATTTTCCCCTCCTGCTGAACAAACTTGCCTAGATTGTTAAAATTATCTTCCAACTATACAAATGATAACATATAAATAGAAGTCCCTGGATGAAGAAAATCATTTGCATGAACCTACTAACCAAAAGGTTGGCGGTTTGAGCCCAGCAGAGGCACCACAGAAGGAAGGCCTGGCGATCTACTTCTGTAAAGATAACAGCCAACAAAACTCTATAGAGCTTATTTATAATCTGTAACACATCAGGTCACCGTGAGTGAGAATCAGCTTGATGGCAATGTGTTTAGTTTTTTGGTTTGTACAAGGAATGGGAGTCCCAGGGTGCTGCAAATGGTTAACAAGCACAACTGCTCACCAAAAGGTGGGCAATTCAAATCCTGCCAGGGGCATTTTGGAAGAAGGCAATCTAATTTCTAAAAATCAGCCAGTGAAAACCCTATGGAGCACAGTTCTATTCTGACACACATGGGGTCACCATAAATCAGAAATGACCCCAAATAATGGTAAAGATTTTCTTTCTAATCATGTACTTCTTCTGAAAACTCTTAAGAGATAATTTTAGGAAAATGAAAACAATATAGGATGTCCCCTGGTAATTGAGCCTCCTCTTACACATTCCTGGGTAGGCTTTCAGATAGTTACCTCTGCATTTGATTCCTCCACCCTACATTTCAGCCCCTCTGACTGCTCCGCCATAGTCCTCAAACAGGGCCTTAGGTGCCTCTGAAGAAACTAGGTTGCCCCTTTGTGACATAGCAGCAACAGGAATCCAATCAAGAGGACTCCGCCAAGGAAACAGCAGGAGGAAATCTGGGTCTTTCAAGCCTGCTGGGACTTCATTAATTCTTTGGCCTCTGCCTGAATCCCTCAAAAAATCAGGTCCATACTCCTCTTAAACCTTCTTCTGTCTTTGGTACATAAAAACCAGTTGCCATTGAGTTACTCCAACTCATGGAGACACTACATGTGTCAGAATAGAACTGTGCTCCACAGAGTTTTCAATGGCTGAATTTGGGGAAGTAAACTACCAGGTCTTTCTTCTGAGAAGCCTCTGGGTAAACTTGAACCTCCAACCTTTCGGTTAGCAGTCAAGCACTTAACCATTTTCACTACCTAGGAACTCCTCTTGATACGTTGTTGTTTGCTGTCAAATTGATTCTAGCTCATAGTTACCCTCAAGGATAGACCAGAAGTGCCCCATAGGGTTTTCCTGGGCTATAATCTTTCCAGATCAGACTGTAACATCTTTCTCCCACAGACTGGTCAGTAGGTTCAAACCGCCAGCCTTTTGGTTAGCAGTTGAATGCTTAACCATTGCATCACCAGAGCCCCTTCTCTAATACATGTTGTTGTTGTTGTTACGTGCCGTGGAGTCGGACCCGACTCATAGTGACCCCTCCTTGGGTTTCTGAGGCAGTTTCACTGCGGAAGTAGATTGCCCCATCTTACCTTCCAAGGAGTGGCTGCTGGGTTTGAACCGCCAGCCTCCTGGTTAGCAGTCAAGTGCCTTAGCCACTATGCTACAAGAGCTCCCTCTTTAATACATAGCTGGCTTTAATTCTTTTGACACCTCCAAATAACCTTAGTCTGTGTACTGGGTCTCCTCATGAATTTGTTCCAAGACTCATTCCTAATTCTGCCCCAGAAATCCAGACTGGGTCATTTCAGAGTGTCATAGAAATTTTAAAAGTGAGAACTGGAAAGTCTAACTGAATGATTTAGCCCCATCCTCTTCAGGTGGAGGCAAAACCCAAGTCTGAGAGAGGCAAAATTGCCTTCCCCAAGCACAGCTGGTCGGCAACCAACCTAAAACTAGAATCTAAGGTGCTGACTACTTCACTTGTTACTCAACATCATGCTAGAGTTTGGAAAGAGGAGGGGTAGTCTGGCTAACACAGGTAGGTTACACCTTCTGTCACACTCCCTACCTGAAGTAGAAACACATTGATTGGAATGTCTGGGTTTTCAGATCTGGTAACTCTGTTTCTTGTAAAATTTGGCCAGGAGTTCTGTGAAAAAGAGAAAATAAGACTTCTGTTTTCCAACCTCTGGGCCTCAATAGTATAACTGAAAAACGTAGGACTTTCTACTCCTTTATTCCCCCTGGGCCATCATGGACATTATGAAAATCTAAGTCTAAAAGAACGTGTGGATGATGTCTGGTAAAATGCTTTATCAGTCTCTGAACAGAAATAGGACAGATATTTTCTCTGAAGTAAAAGCCACCCAGAAGTCTTTGAACCACAGGTAGCCATCCTACATCCTTGTCTAACATTATTTCTATCTCAAGTAAAAAAGGCATACCAGCGTGAGGTGCCACGTATAGGTTTGATGCAGAAGTTGGTCATCCAAACACTGAGAACATTCCAGAGGTGACATCACAAAACACTATGGTGTTTTTCAGGGCTCATGGTTTTTCTCTGAGCATAACAAGACAGAATAAGGCATCTGAGGGCCAGGAAGAGCTTGCCTCTGGCTGTGTCCACACATCTGGCCAGGTCAGTATGACACACAATAGCCCAAACATTAACCCCTATTTGGTCATCCCCACTGCCGTTCACATCCTCACTGCCAGGCTGTGCTGAGATTCCTTCCCTCTCCAGACATGGCATCTTCTACGTGGAGCTGTATAAAGAGGCAGGAACCCAAATTGAACTCTGCCCAGACCAAGGATGAAATGTACAAACAGCATCAAGATCATAAGGCTGACATCTGGGCTTTGTCAGCCCAGCCCCTTGAGCAAACTTTCCCCACCTTTTCACCTTCAACTTATTTGTGTCTTTGTGCCTAAGGTGTTTCTTTTGTAGACAGCATGTTGTTGTTGCTAGGTGCCAACAAGTCTCTCTGATTCATAGTGACCCTATGTACAACAGAATGAAACACTGCTCAGTCCTGTGTCAGCCTCACAATCCCTGCTATACCTGAGCCCATTGTTGCAGCCACTGTGTCAATCCATCTCGTCAAGGGCCTTCCCCTTCTTCCATGACCCTCCACCCTACCAAGTATGATATCCTTCTCCAGGGAATGGTCCCTTCTGAAAACATGACCAAAGTTGGTGAGACGAAGTCTGGCCATTCTTGCTTCCAATGAGCATTCTGGCTGCACTTCTTCCAGGACAGATTTGACAGTTATTCTGGCAGTCCATGGTACTTTCAGTATTCTTTGCCAAACCACAACTCAAAAGCATCAACTCTTCTTCAGTCTTCCTTATTCATTGTCCAGCTTTCACACGCATATGAGGTAATTGAAAATACTGTGGTTTAGGTTACTTGCACCTTAATCTTCAAAGAGACACCTTTGCTCTTCAGCTCTTTAAAGAGGTCTTTTGCAGCAGATTTGCCCAGTGGAATGCATGATCTGATTTCTTGACTGCTGCTTTCATTGGTGTTGATTGTGGAACCAAGTAATATGAAATCTTTGACAACTTCAATCTTTTCTCTATTTATTGGACCGGTTGTGAGGATTTTCCTTTTCTTTATGTTGAGGTATAATCTACACTGCAGAGTGTAGTCTTTAAATCTTCATCAGTAAGTGGTTCAAGTTATCTTCACTTTCAGCAAGCAAGGTTGTGTCATCTGCATATCATAGGTTGCCAATGAGTCTTCCTCCAATCCTGATGCTGCACTCTTCCTCATATAGACCAGCTTCTCAGATTATTTGCTCAGTATACAGATTGAACAAGTATGGTGAAAGGATACAACTCTGACTCACTCCCTTCCTGATTTTAAACCATGCAGCATCCCCTTGTTCTGTTCGAATGATAGCTTTCTGGTCTATGGACAGAGGGTTTCTTATGAGCATAATTAGATGTTCTGAAATTCCCATTTGTCTCAATGTTATCCATAATATCTTATGATCCACATTATCTAATGTTTTGTGTAGTCAATAAAACACAAGTAAACATCTTTCTGGTATTCTCTGCATTCAGCCAAGATCTATCTGACATCAGCAATGATATCCCTCATTCCATGTCCTCTTCTGAATCCAGCTTGCACCTCTGGAAGTTCCCTGTCAATATATTGTTGCAACTGTTTTTAAGTTATCTTCAGCAAAATTTTACTTGCATGTGATATTATTGATATTGTCACATTCTGTTGGATCACCTGTCTTTGAAATGGATACAAATATGGATCTCTTCAAATCCGTCAGTCAAGTAGCTGTCCTCTAAATTTCTGGCATAGAGCATTAAGTGTCTCCATCACTGTATCTGTTTGTTGAAACATCTCAATGGGTATTCCATCATTTCCTGGAGGCTTGTTCTTTGTCAATTCCTTTAGTGCAACTTCAACTTCTTCCTTCAATACCATTGGTTCTTGATCATATGCCACCTCCTGAAATGGATGAACATCGACCAATTCTTTTTGGTATAATGACTTGTATTCCTTCCACCTTCGTTTGATGTTGCCTATATCATTCAATATTTTGCCCATAGAATCTTGCAATATTGCAATTCAAGGCTTAAATTATTTCCTCAGTTCTTTCAGCTTGAGAATGCTGAGCATGATCTTCCCTTTTGGTTTTCTAACTCCAGGTCATTGCACATTTCATTATAAAAATTGGCTTTGTCTTCTCAAGCTGCTCTTTGAAATCTTCTGTTCAGCTCTTTTGTCTTGTCATTTCTTCCATTTGCTTTAGCTACTCTCCTTTCAAAGGCAAGTTTCAGAGTCTCTTCTGACATCCATTTTGGTCTTTTCTTCCTTTCCTGTCTTTTAAATGACCTTTTGCTTTCTTCAGAGATGATGTTCTTGATGTCATCCCACAATTCCTCTGGTTTTTAGTCATTGGTGTTCAATGAATCAAATTTAGTCTTTAGATAGTCTCTAAATTCAGGAGAGATATATTCAAGGTCATATTTTGGCTCTCATGGACTTGTTTTAATTGTCTTCAGCTTCAGATTGAACTTGTATATGAGTAGTTGATGGCCTGTTCCACAATCAGTCTTGTTTTGGCTGAAGATATTGAGCTTCTCCACCGCCTCTTGCCACAGATGTAGTCAATCTGATTCCTGTGTGCTCCATCTGGTGAAGTCCACATATATAGCTGCCATTTGTGTTATTGCAAAAAAGTATTTGCAATGAATAAGTCGTTGGTCTTACAAAATTCTATCATGTGATCTCCAGTGTTATTTCTATCACCAAGGCCAAATTTTCCAACTACTGGTGATTTTTCTTTGTTTCAAATTTTTGCATTCCAGTCACCAGTGATAAGCAGCACATCTTGATTGCATGTTTGGTCAATTTCAGACTGGAGAAGTTGGTAAAAATCTTCAATTTCCTTATCTTTGGCTTTGGTGGGTGGTGTGTAAATTTGAATAATAGTCATATTAACTGGTCTTCCTTGTAGGCGTATGGATATTATCCTATCATTCACAACATTATACTTCAGGTTAGATCTTGAAACATTCTTTGTGATGATAAATGCTACCCATTCCTCTTCAATTTGTCATTCCTGGCATAGTAGATCATATGGTTGTCTGATTCAAGATGGCTGAAACTGGTCCATTTCAGCTCACTAATGCCTAGGGAGCTCTGGTGGCATAGTGTGTAAGGCATTTGACTGCTAACCAGAAGGCTGCCAGTTCAAACTCACCAGCCACTCCTCAGAAGGAAAGTTGGGTAATCTACTTCCGTAGTGATACTGCCTCAGAAACCTAAGGAGTGGTCGCTATGAGTCAGATCTGACTTGACGGCAGTGAATTTGGTTTGGTTTAATGCCTAGGATATCAATCTTTATGCATTCCATTTTATTTTTGACAACTTCTAGTTTTCCTAGATTCATACTTCATACATTTTGTGTTCTGATTATTAATGGATGCTTCCAGCTGTTTCTCCTCAGTTTGATTCATGCCATGCCAGCAAATGGGGCTCCCGAAAGCTTAACTTTATCCATATCATTAAGATCAGTTCTACTCTGATGAGGCAGCTCTTTCCCAGTTGTATTTTGAGTGGCTTCCAAGTTGAGGGTCTCATCTTCCATTACTGTATTGGACAGTGTTTCAGGGCTATTCATAAAATTGTCTAGTAACATATCAGACAGTGTTTCACTGCTAAACATAAGGTTTTCCCTGTTGAATTCTTGAGAAATGGATGACCTCTTCCTTCTTCCTAGTCTGTCTAAGTCCGGAAACACCACTGAAACCTGTCTACCATGGGTAACCCTGCTGGCATTTGAAACACTGGTGGTACAGCCTCCAGCCTCACAGCAACACCAAGGCACCACAGTACAACAAACTGACAGACAAGTTCGTCTCCCTTAGCTGTTCCAAACCTCTCCACTCACTTCCTGGCTTTGCTCTATCTGTATCCAGCCATCAGCCCTGGCTTCCCACTTCCTGCATGTGGTGGGGGCTCTCCCTCCCCTTACCTGGACCTGGCTTTGGCCCTGGCTTCCCATTTCCTGCCTGTGGTGGGGGCTTTCCCACCACTTAATTGGATCTGGAAGGGGGAAGAGAGTTGTTAAATTATGGGGATTGCAGTCAATTTCATGAAACAAAATGTGTATGAACAGCTGCGTGGAAAATGAATCTGCTCTGTAAATTTTCACCCAAATCAAAATTAAATATATATATACATACATACATACATATATATATATATATATATATATATCCAAAAAACAAACTCATTGCCATCAAGTCGATTCTGATTCATAGCAACCCCCATTGGGTTTCTGAGGTGGTAAATCTTTAAGGAAGTAAATTGCCCCATCTTCCTTCCATGGAGCAGCTAGTGGGTTGGAATAGCCAACCTCCTGGTTAGTAGTCAAATGCCTTAGGCACTGCACCACCAGAGCTCCATATATATACTTACAATGCTCAGGAAAAAAAAAAGGAAATTTGCAGCTCAATGTGGAAAGATTATGGGCATGGGCATCAGTAGACCACTGTGCAAATCTGGGGTGCCATAAATAGCTACTTTCTATGTGGCATGGGAAAGTCATCCAACCTCTCAAAAGTTCAGTTTTCTCATCTTCAAAATGGGGAAATGATGTCTAATTTGAGATAGCATAAGCAGCTCTAATGGTGCTGTGCTTAAGATATTAGGCTGCTGTGTTAACTATGTTTGTGTGTCAACTTGGCTGGGCCTGTTTGAGTAGCTGTTGGTAGTTATTCCCCATGATGAGACTGGCAATCAACTCCATGGTGGGATCTACCACAAGCAGTTGACTAGCTGCCTTTGGGTATGGGGTCTGCTTCCCATATATAAGCAGCAGCTTTGGGAATGGACTCGAGAGTATGGCACACTTGAACCCTGCATGCAGCCTTGGCACTGCTCAGCAGCTTGCTATGCTCTGCCGACCTTGGGACTTACAATGGACTTAAGTTAATGACTTGCCGTGTGGTTTGGTAACATCGGGACTGTGCCTTATTACTTGTCAACCCTGGGGCTTCTCACCCTCAGAAGCCAGCAGCTGTCTGAGTGAAGAAATGCCTCTAGCTCCAGTGGGCCAAGTGCAGGAGGCAGAGCTGGACCCCAAGGTTGAGGGGCTTTCACCCAGCCCCTAGAGCCTGGCACTTTGAACTTGGACTTAAAGCCTCCAAATTGTAAGAATAAACTCCTGTTTGTTAAGGCCATCCCATTTGTGGTATATTCCTGTCAGAGTGGCACTAGATAACCAGAACATCTGCTAACCAAAAGGTTCAAACCCACCAGCTGCCTCATGGGAGGAAGATGAGGCAACCTACCGCCATCAAGATTTGTAGGCTTGGAAACCTGACAGGGCTGTCTATGAGTTGGAGTCAAGATCACATATTTTTTATTATATTCTCAACAGCAGTGAGTCTTTTTTTTTGTTGTTGTTTGTTTATATATATATATTCACCACAATAAAATATATTTTTAGAAGTCATGATACTGCAGTTTGTATGAAGACTTTTTTATTTCATCAATTTGCTGCAGAGCTGGGCCATTCTGGTACCGGCATCTTCAGATTCACATTCACTGTGTCTCTTCCTCTTCTGCAGAACACAAGCCTTCATAACCCAGCACTCAGGAGCTTTCTTCAACTCATGCCCAAAATGTCTGTCAGATAACACCATCATCAATCATCCACATTCGGTGAGCATCCACAATCAGTGGGCACCATGCAGAGCGCGGAGGTAGACATGCCTCTTGGGTTTCTAATCTAAACAGACAGGTAGAGCAGAGACAAAGGAAAGGGCAGGCAGGCATCCGAGACTCTCTGATGATGAATCACATAGGAAAATTCAACAAGCAGGCAGGTCCATTAGAGAATGTAGGGCTCCCTGTCCTGCCCCTGAGCGCCACAGAAACTATAGCTCTTGGTCCCGAAGCCAGAGGTAGGTAGATATGGGAGCTATATTCAGACTTTTCTCTCTTCATTTGTCGAAGGGGTTGGGAAAGCTGGTATAATCACAATCACACCTGTCACCTTCAAACTGCATGATGTCATTGGAGGCATTTGTTATTTTTGCTATGTAGGACAAAAGGAGGAGTGCTGGTGGTGCAGTGGGTAAAGCATTTGGCTGCTGACCAAAAAAGTTCCGTGGTTCAAACCCACCAGGATAAAGGAAGCGGGGCAATCTACTTCCATAAAGATTTATACCCTCAGAAACCCAATGGGGTCACTATGAGTCAGAATCAACTCGATGGCAGTGACTTTGGTTTGGTTTGGTTTTAGGACAAAAGCTAGATGAACTCTGGATACAGAGGAGCAGCCCAAGCACAGGGAGGCCTGGGGCCAAGTGTCTCTCAGGATAGGCTACGAGCAAAAGAAGGCGGGAGTTGAAAGCTTGAAAGAGACTGCCAGACTGCCGATGACTCTATTTGGCAACAAATAAAGATCCATGATTGGAGAAGTCTGAGTGTGGAAGGAAGTAGGAAAATAGAATGGCAGCAATCAGAGGCCGTGGGTGAGGTGAATGGTTGTTCCAAGGCAACAGAACCTTCACATCTTCAATATTCCAGCAAAAACTGCAGGGATATTGAAGGAACCAGCAGAGGCAGGAGGTGCTGGAAGTAGGGTAGTTGGCACTGCTAAGCTCAGAGATAACTGGGATAATAACTCCTTCTTGTGAAGTCAGAAAAGAGGCCATATCCAGGACTAATCCCAGTCTTGAACTTGCACGTCTCTAGATCTGTGTGTGATGAGGCCTTGGTGGTTCAGGGGAAGAATTCCCTCCTTCCATGTGGGAGACCTGGACTCCATTCCCTGCCAGTGCAATTCACGGGCAGCCACAACCCATCTCTCAGTGGAAGCTTGCATGTTGCCCTGATGTTGAACAGGTTTCACAGGAGCTTCCAGACTGAGACTAAGAAGAGAGACCTGGTGATCTGCTTTCCAAAATAAAGCAGTGACAATCCTATGGATCACAATGGTCTGATCTACAACTGATCATGGTAATGGCACAGGACCTAAAGACAACAAGATCTGTGTGTGAGCCTTGCAAAACTTTCCTTCTGAATCCAGAAGACACTAGAAATATCTCCCAGAGTTCTGAGTTTTTCCTAATATTTGCTCATTTGAGCCAACAGTGAGGTGCTGTCAAAAGACATTCAATGGAAAACATTCAGTCTCTAAGAAATATCCTCTTATTTTGGAAAATGTCAGACAAGGTGACTGGGGTGCTCTTGGAAGCGCTCACCTCCTAAGGTGATAATTGGCTGTGCAACCACAGGGAGCACAGAAAGCCATGGGCATGGACACGTGCAAATGAAGAGAATGGACAGGGCCAAAAGTAAAGGCTTTGTTTATTAGGGCAACTCTAATTGTGATTTATGTGACAGTACAATTTAATCTAACCAAAATTAAGAAATATCAAGCCAGTTAAGTGTGTAATTTCTTAAATTAATTGTACATTAGTTGCTCTTTAATAATAATGGAATGCTTGTCAAATAGCATGTGATCTCTGAATAAGAGATGTGCCAAATAAATTAATATAGGATGAGAGGTTCCCAGGTGGCACAAATGATTTGCACTTCACTACTAACCTAATGGTTGTTTTAAACCACCCAGTGGCACTGTGGAAGAAATGCCTGGCAATCTGCTTCTGTAAAGATTACAGCCAAGAAAACCCTGTGGAACAGTTCCCTGTAACCCATAGGATCACCACCACGATACAACAGACAGACAGGTGGAGGCAACAGTCACTTATCACCACATAAAAAGCTCACCAAATTGGGCACGTTTGTCCTTTTGTAAAACAAAATTATGTAATTCATCTTTAAATTCGACAACTTTTTTAAGTCCTACACTTGAAATAGCTGCAAAATTTCTGTGGCACAAAAGATTTTCATGGTCGTTCCCCATCTCGTTACAAAGTGCTGCACAGATGCCGCCACTTTATAAATCACTCTCACTTTTTCTAATCAGATTAATTGCAACCATGCTATCCTCCAGCACACTGCACACTCTGGCTTCAACTGCTTTGCAGCGCTCATTTGACTATTAATTATTACACATTGAATACAATTCATGAATGACGCTCTCTCGGCAGCCTCACCCCAGCATCCTCTTTTTATTCCAGTCCAGGCAGCCACTCCATCAAATGTTATTTTAAACATTTAAATGTTCCATCAGAACATTGTTTCTAGTAAAGAAATTATTTACAGTTGAGCCCACAGCTCTTCAAGGAGCCCTGGTAACACAGTGGTTGAAGCACTCAGCAGCAGAAGGTTGGTAGTTTGACCCCACCAGCTGCCCCATGGGAGAATGAGGAGGCAATCTGCTTCTGTAAATACTTACAGCCTTGGAACTACTATGAGGCAGTTCTACTCTGTCCTATAGGGTGGCTATTGAGTCAGAACTGACTTGATGGCAGTGTGTTTGGTTTTGTTACAAATCGTTTCTGGTGTATTTTTCTGTAATTGGTTCGTCAAAGAGTAGAACTGAGTATGTTTTATTATTGAAATGGAGGCTACAGCAGTACTTCTTCCAGCTGTGCAGCAAACCTCGCACATTGCTTGATTTGTTTCCATATTTGTATTGGTTTCCTTAGGCGGCCGTATAATATATCACAAGCTGGGGCCTTATTGTTTATGGACTGAATCGTGTCTCCCCAAAATATGTGTGGTAAGTCCTAACCTCTATGCCTGTGGTTATAAACCCATTTGGGAATGAGCTGTCTTTGTTATGTTAATGAGAGGATTAGTGCAGGGTGTATTTCAATCAATCTCATACAAGATGTGAAAAGAGAAGATTAGACAAGAAAGATGGGGAAGAGAGAAGCCAAGCTACAGGAAGATCGCCAGGAGCAGGTGCCCAGAAGAGACAGGGACCTTCCTCCAGAGCTGACAGAGAGAGAATGCCTTCCACTGGAGCCCGCACCCTGAACTAGGACTTCCAGTCTCCTAAACTGCCAGAAAAGAAATATCTGTTCGTTACAGCCACCAACCTGTGGTATTTCTGTTATAGCAGCACTGGATAACAAAGACACTTACAAGAAGAGAAACGGATTGTCTCATAGTTCTGGAGATTAGAATCCAGGTGCAGGGTGTCAGCAGGGTCATGCTGTCCCCCAAAAGCTCTAAGGGAAGATCCTTTCTCATTTCTCTCATTTTCTGGTAGTCCCCAGCATTCCTTGGCTTTCCACTGCAGCTAATTGTGTTGTCACATGGCTATCTTCCCTCTATCTGTCTCTCTGTGTCTCTTCTCCTCTTTTATCGGACACCTTCATGTGAGATTAGGACCCACCTTACTCTGGTATAACCTCATTGATATTAATTGATAATATCTTCAAAAAATCTTATTTCCAAGCAAGTTTAAGATGACTGGTATTGGGGGTTAGGATTTCAACATGAATTTGGGGCAGAGGGGCACTGTTCAATTAAATATATATATATATATATATATATATATATATATATATATATATATATACACACACACACACACCAAACTCACTCCCATTGAGTCAATTATGACTCATAGCGCCCCCTCCCATTGGACTTCCAAGGCTGTAAATTGTTATGGAAGCAGACTGCCTCATCTTTCTTCCTCAGAGCAGCTGGTAGGTTAGAACCACCAACCTTTTGGTTACCAGCCAAATGCCTTAACCACTACATCACCAGAGTTCCTCATTCAATCCATAACAATATTTATTTCTTCAAAGTTTCCTCTGCATCTACCAGCAGTGTATACTGCCTAAGGGATGGATAACAGTGTCATTCAATCATTTTTAAATGATTTATTGGTGTGAGCTAGTCACCGTCCTAAATGCTGAGGAAATAGTGAACAAAATTAAGTTCTCATGGAGCTATATGCCTATGACAGAAGATAGATGATAAGTAAATTATGAAAAATAAAATACCTGTCAAGGATGTGTGCTCTGAAGAAAAGTTCAGCAGGATAATGGGATAGAGAGTGTTAGGGTCAGTGGAAGTGAAGTTTGGGCAAAGGTCTGACATGGTGAGGGGGTAAGCTGAGGAGTATCAGGGAGAAGAGCTTGTCAGTAGGGGAAGCAGCAGGAGTGAAAGCCCTGAGGAAGGGACCAAGCAGGAAGCACAGAAGGCCATCATGCCAGGAGTTAGAGTAAAGGGTGGCTGTGGCAAGACCAGAGGCCAGAGGGTGGTCAAACAAGATGATGCATGGCTTGCTAGGGTGACAGATTTGAATTTTATTCTGAATGAGATAGGAGGCCACTACAAGGTCCTGAGCAGACATGCCATGACTGACTTAGATTTTAAAAGATTTCTCTGGCCACACCATGGACAACAGACTGTGGTGTGGCAAGGCAAGAAGAGGAAACCAACATCATCAGTTGTCCAGACAAAAGATCATGAAGGCTTTGGCCTAAAATGGTATTAAGAGGGTAAGAAATCACCAAGACTCTAGATACTTTCTTATGTAGAATCAAATGGATTTGCTGATGGGCTTGGACACAGGATAAGAGAGAAAGCAGATGGGGGCTACATGATTTTTAACCTGAGCGCTTATAAGATGGTTGTCGTTAACTGCTGTCAAGTAGGCCCCGACTCATATCAACCCCATCCAACGGGATGAAATGCTGATGGTCCTGCACATTCCTATGACCATAAACTTTGCATAAACTGATTTTCAGAAGCAGATCCCCACACCTTCCTTCCTAGTCTGTCTTAATCTCTGAATGCCACTTAAACCTGTTCAGCATGCCAGCAACATGTAAGTCTCCCCGACAGACAGGTGGTGGCTACATTTGAGGTGCATTGACCAGGAATTGAACCTGGGTTTCCTGCACTAAAGGCAAGAATTCTACCACTGAACCACCACTGTCCCCATATTTGGAAGATGAAGTAGCCATTTACAGGGGTGAGGAAAACAGGGTGGTGGAAGGGGTAGAGATCAAGAATTCATTTTGGATACATCAAGTTGGAGAAGACTACAGATGTCCAAGTGAAAGTGTCATGTAACCAATCACTTATAAGAGTCAGTAGTTACAGGGAAGACATTAGGAAAGAAAATATAAATGTGCGACTTGTCATTGTGTAAGTGATTTTAAAAGCATTGTCACCATATTTTTCTATGTATTATTTCAGCTGCATTTATTGCAGTGGAAAGAGCAACTATTTCCACCAATAATATGTAACTGGGATTTTATTTTTTCACTATAAAGAAAGAAACCTTAAAAGGAAAAACTTTTAAGCATTTTCTATTACATTTATTACAATTTTATAAATGATTGCATTGAATAGTACGTGATTTAAAATATCAAAGGAAAAATGTAGACCTCTTTATTGTTTGCTTTTCAAATCATGCTGTTTTCAAGCTCTTATTAGCTAACATCTCAAGACACAACAGTTGGCTGATCGACATCACTACTGGCAGTGTATTTTTTCAACTACTTTGAAACCTGGCAGAAAAAGAGAGAGTTCTGGAAGTAGAACAGTCAGTACTTCCTTTTCTTCCTGCCTGCTTTAGATTTGTCTTATCATTATATTCTACCCTTAGTCACTTTGCATATGTCTCCATAAACCACTTGTCCATTTTGTGATGAATAGTTTAGTTTAAACCAGATAGCATCAATAATCTACTTTACCTGGCACAAGTAAGTTGTCATCCATCAATGCAAAACACAATGAAGGAAAAGTGCACCATTAACCCCTTGAGGATTGGGAAATTTCAGTTTTCCCTCATGAGTAGGAAATGCATCCCTGCTCAGAGACACAAAAGTACCAGTGTGGCCCATGCATTATTATTAATTTTTTTTTATTGTGATTTGGGTACAAATTTACAAAGCAGATTCTTTTTACTCTCAACAGGTCATGCACATTTGGTTTTGCAGCCCTGATTACAATCCCAACAATAAAAAGCTTGTCTCCCTGTGACTAGCCCCTTCCTGTGCCCTTCTTATTGATGCCTTCCTGTCTGTCCAACTTTCCCTTTATGCAAATGCTACCCTTCTGCTGTCTCATGTTTGAGTGATTCAAGGGGTGCATCTCCCTAGGGTAAGAGGATGCATCTGCCCAAGGTAGGTGTTCTGCTTGTAGGCCTCTCCACTGTTCAGCTGAGTGCTAGTCCATGGAAGTGAGTCTAGTTCCAGGTCCTAAGGATAACCTGGGGCCTTAGTCTCAGGGGTTCCACTAGTCTCTGTCCAATCAGTAATCCTGGTCATTTTTGTGTTTTTGAATTCTATTCCACATTTTCCTCCCCCTCTATCCACACATTATATTTCAACAGTTGCTGGCATGTGGACTCTGACTAATGGCGATCCCATATGTGTCAGAGCAGGACTGAAACAGTTTTCAAAAGCTGGTTATTATTATTATTATTTTTAATTGTGGTTTGGGTGGAAGTTTACAGAGCAAATTGATTTTCCATTCAACAATCCATACACATTCTGTTTTGTGACATTCACTGCAATCTTTTTGTCTCTATAGCATTGCCTTTTCCAGAGAATCATATTGTTGGATTCATAGAGTATGTAGCCTTTTCACACTGGCTTGTTTCAGTAAGTAATATGCATTCAAGTTTTCTCCATGTCTTTTTGTGATTTGATAGTTCATTTTTCTTTTTATCATTAAATGATACTCCATTGTATGGACGTGCCACAGTTTATTTATCCAGTCACCTTTTGAAGGACACCTTCATTGCTTCCAGTTTGAGGCAATTATGAATAAAGGTGCTATAAACATTCATGTGAAGATAAGTTTTCAATTTGTTTGGGTAATCACCTAGGAGCACAGCTGCTGGATCATACAGTAAGACTCTTTAGCATTGTAAGAAACAGACAAACTGTCTTCCAAAATGGCTGTAATTGTTCATTCCTACCAGCAATGAATGAGAGTTCCTGTTGCTCCACTCCTTTGCCTTCATTTGATACTTACTGTCAGTGTTTTGAATGTTAGCCATTTTGATAGGTATGTGGTGGTATCTCATGGCTATTTAATTTGCAATTTCTTAATGACATGTGAGGGACCTAGGGTTCAGTGGTAGAATTCTTGCCTTCCACACAGGAGATCTGAGTTCAATTCTTGACTAAAGCACTTTGTGAGCAGCCATCACATGTCTCTCAGTGGAGGCTTGCATGTTGCTATGATGCTGAACAGGTTTCAGTGGCGCTTCTGGGTTAAGACAGACTAGGAAGAAAGTCCTGGCAATCTACTGCTGAAATAAGTCAATGAAAACCCTATGTATCATAATGGTCTGATTTACAACCAATCATGGGGATGGTGCAGGACTAACTAGCATTTTGTTCCATTGTCCATGGGGTTGCCATGAGTCCAGGACAAAGCTAACAACAATGATGTATAATGTTCAGCATCTTTTCTTATGGTTCTTTGTATATCTTTTTGGTGAGGTGCCTATTCAGATCTTTTGCCCATTTAATAATTGGGTTGTTTTCTTATTGTTGAGTTTTAAGAGCTCTTAAACTTACATTTTGGATACAAGTCCTTTATCAGATATGTATTTTGAAAATATTTTCACCTTGTCTGTGGCTTGTCTTCTCATTCTCTTAAATAATGTCTTTTACAGAGGCAAACCAAAAAAGCCAAACACACTGCTGTTGAGTCAGATCCAACTCATAGAGACCCCTCCTAAGGTTTCTGAGGAGCCCAATCTTCCTTTTGAGTAGTGGCTGGTGGGTTTGAACCACCAGCCTTCTGATTAGCAGTCAAATGCCTTAGACACTAAGCCATTTTACAGAGCAGACGTTTTTAGTTGTAATGAAGTCCAATTTATCCATTTTTTCTGTCATGGATCATTCTTCTGAGGCTGGATCTAAAAACTCTTGCCAAACTCAAGCTTACCTTCATTAGTGCTACTTTTAAAAGCAGGAAAACATTTTAAATACACTTAAGCCTAGCTTTTTTCTCTCCTTTTTTTCAAAAAATAAAAGGATGAGAAAATCCAAGGAGTTCTGAAAGATGGAAGTAAAAATTTAAGTTTGCTCCTTCATTCCATTTTCCTACTTCTCCTCTCCAGAGGGAGGTAAGTACATGTGTTAGTGATGATTTTTTAGAAGTATATTGTCAGGCCTTTCTATCAAAGTGCATCTGGGTGAACTTGAACCTCCAACTTTTCAGTTATCAGCCAAGTGTGTTAACCATTCGTCCACATGTTGTTATTGTTGTTAGGTGCCGTCGAGTCTTTTCTGACTCATAGCAACCTCATGCACAGCAGAATGAAACACTGCCCGATCCCACGCCAGCTCCACAATCCTTGCTATACTTGAGCCCATTGTTGCAGCCACTGTGTCAATCCATCTCGTTGAAGATCTTCCTCCACCTTACCAAGCATGATATCCTTCTCCAGGGAATGGTCCCCTCTGGACAACATGACCAAAGTAGGTGAGACGAAGTCTGGCCATCCTCACCTCCAAGGGGCGTCCCAGCTGCACTTCCTCCAGGACACATCTGTTAATTCTTTTGGCAGTCCATGGTACCTTCAGCATTCGTTGCCAGCACCACAACTCAAAAGCATCAACTCTTCTTCAGTCTTCCTTATTCATTGTCCATCTCCTACATGCATGTGAGGTGACTGAAAATACCATGCCTTCTGTCAGGCACACCTTAGTCCTCAAGGAGACATCCTTGCTCCTCAGCACTTGAAACAGTTCCTTCACGGTTGACCTTCCCAATGCTACACATCGTCTAATGTCCTGACTACTGCTTCCATCGGCATCAATTGTAGAATCAAACAACGTGAATTCTTTGACAACCTCAATCTTCTCTCCATTTATTGTGATGCTGCTCATTGGTCCAGTTGTGAGGATTTTTGTTTTCTTTATAATGAGACATAATCCATACTGCAGACTGTATTCTTCAGTCTTCATCAGCAGTGCCTCAAGTCATCCTCACTTTCAGCAAGCAAAGTTGTATCATCTGCATATCTCAGGTTGTTAATGATTCTTCCTCCAATCCTGATGCCACATTTTTCTTCATATAGTCCAGCTTCTTGGATTATTTGCTCAGCATATAGATTGAATAAGTGTGGGGAAAGGATACAACCCTGATGCACTCCCTTCTTAATTTTAAACCATGTAGTGTCCCCTTGTTCCGTTCAAATGACAGCCTCCTGGTCAAGGTACAGGTTTCTCATCAGTACAATCAAGTGTTCGGGAATTCCCATTCTTCTCAATGTTATCCATAATTTGTCATGATCCACACAATCAAATGCCTTTGCATAGTCAATAAAACACAAGTAGACATCTTTCTGGTATTCTTTGCCTTGAACCAAAATCCATCTGACAACAACTATGATATCGCTTGTTCCATGTCCTCTTCTGAATCCAGCTTGAACCTCTTGAAGTTCTCTGTCAATATACTGCTGCATTTTGGAATTATCTTCAGTAAGATCTTATTTGCATGTGATATTAATGATATTGTTCAATAATTTCCACATTCTGTGGAATCACCTTTCTTTGGAATGGGCACAAATATGGATCTCTTCCAGTCAGCTGGCCAGGTAGCTGTCTTCCAAATCTCTTGGCATAACCAAGTGAATGCCTCCAGTGCAGCATCCATTTGTTGAAATATCTCAATGGATATTCCATCAATTCCCAGAGCCTTGTTCTTCACCAATTCCCTCATTGAAGCTTCAACTTCCTCCTTCAGTACCATTGGTTCTAGATCATGTGCCACCTCTTGAAATGGATGAAGATTGACCAGTTCTTTTTGGTATAGTGACTGTGTATTCCTTCCATCTTCATTTGATGTTCCCTACATCATTCAATGTTTCACCCTTAGAATCTTTCAATATTGCAACTCGAGGCTTAAATTTTTTTCTTCAATTCTTTCAGCTTGAGAAATGCTGATCGTGTTCTTCCCTTTTGGTTTTCTAACTCCAGGTCTTTACACATTTCATTATAATAATTGGCTTTGTCTTCTTGAGCTGTTCTTTGAAATCTTTAGTTCAACTCTTTTATCTTGCCATTTCTTCCATTTGCTTTAGCTACTCTCCACTCAAGGGCAAGTTTCAGAGTCTCTTCTGTCATCCAT